>NC_133772.1:19702870-19754549 GCF_003597395.2 Chelonoidis abingdonii
GGGGGGGGGAAGGGTGGGAGGGAAAATAACCATTTTTTTTAAAGAAAAATAAAGGGCATAATACAACTTTCCTTGTTTTGCAGTTCACCTTTAAATCACTTGTATATCTAAGGTTAGTATTGCTACATCCAGAGTATGGTGGTATAGCATGAAATGTGTGGCTAATTTCAAGTTAAAATCAGCATCAATGCCTCCACTGTGTGCTAGCCGGGAGCGTTGTCCTGGAGGTGGAACTCACTCCTTATAACTGCAGGGTTCTAGTCTGCTCTTGATTTGATTAAGAGAAACACAGCGGCTTTGCTGGAAGAAAGGGTGTTCCAAGGGGAATTGTAGACAGTGAACAAGTAAAATAATGTATTTGCAAATGGAGAACTTCTAAAATGGTGCGCACTGCTCAGAAAGTCAGTAGGGCTAGTTCAGTCTTCTGTGCTGAGAGGGAGTTGGTGGTGCTCTCAGAACTGCTTTCGTGCAGATGAAAGTGGTTTATAATACTGGGGTGCTAGATTACTGCAGTGAGTTTGACAAAGGCAGATTCCAAAGCACTGTGCATGTGAGGGAATTAATTGTGTTTATGGTCTGAGTGAAGCCTTTCACCCACTTGTGAGCCTGGAACACAGCAGCTGTTCAGCGCTGCATGAGGTACTTTGGGAGGTGAGGGGGAGAGGTGGGAAGACTCGCCTTCCCTGTAGTTTCAACTGGAGAATTTAGTGAGGCAGAAGATAATTACCTGGTTGGGTGGTAGGCTGGACTACAGGATAAACATTCCTGTGAATGACATGGGGCCTGGAAGGTGCACTTGTATACTGTAAATATAGCACTCTTACCCAGCAGATTTGCTTCCTGTGAGTATTCAGTCAGGTCTCTCTGCTTCTGTGACAAATGACTTTTTCTTTCCCTTTGCCTCTGGTTAGCTCTGCAGAGCCAATGCAGCTCTAAGACGGTGTCAGATTTTACTGTAGCTCATGCGTCTTCAGCGGAGTGTCTGCACTGGCCACAGCGTGCTATCCATCTATCCATCTCCAGGTGGACATTTTGTCTCAGCCCCTCATATGTCGGTCTTTTCCTATGACCATAGATCACTCTTGTCTTTAGCGTCTTTCTTTGTTTCCCCCGTGTAAGATTTTTCCCCTCTGTTTGACTTTCTGTGAAGGTTATAATTAGTTTGTTTGTTTGTTTAATTTTACTCTGACTTTTTTTGTGCTGCTTGGCTATCCTGTGTAAATGAAACGGTCCCATTGTAGGCTGTCTGCAGTACCTTGGACAGCTCCGCCAGCAACAGTGCGTAGATAGAAAAATTATCAGCCTTTGCCAGTTTCACCAGGACTGTGTAGTTTGAAGAAGCTGTGTGTCCATTAACCCTTCAGCTTCCTGAAGCACTGGACGCTCCTATGTTTCAGGTAGTGTTCACATTAGCACTGTGCCTAGTGGTGAGAACCGGGCTGGGGCTCAATAGGCTCCATCCAAAGATTTGACATTGATGTGAGATGGGGCAATTTGATTGACTTCTGTGCTGCTTTACTCGTGTAAAATACATACCTGTTGTGGGCCGTAAGACTTACTGTTCTTGCAGGCTTGTGGTGCTAGCATCTCTGCACTTTTCTTTTATTGTTGCTAGTGCTGCATTGTGTGGTTGCTCTAGAGATGGTAATGGGTCCCCTGTTCAGATAATTTGGTGGTGGTTTGGCTTTTGTGAAATGGGTGGCTGAGCCTCAGTCTAGGCCCTAGTGCGTAGGTGACTCTGTCCCCACACCACAGCTACCAGGCGTGGCACTAGTTGACACTATGGTGCTAGTCTTTGTACAAAGGGCAAATGTTGAGTAGGCATAGAAGTGAACTATCCTCTTGTCCCCCAGAGAGGATCCCTTGAAGTCAGGGTTGGGCACATAAGGGGAAACTCTTACTCCTGCTGTGCCTGTCTTGAATGACTAGAGTCCTTCGCTCTCTAGAACTCAGCCCAGCATAAGGTAGCAAACAATTGAATTTAAACCCTAGCTACTGGTGTTTCTTCTTTGTTACTTGTCCCTCGTTACCAGTGAGCAATTAGTGGGATCCATGTTAGGGCTGGGTTGCCTTTCCTTTGACTGATTGGAGCTTGAAGCTGGTACAGTAAGCACACTAGGAATGTACAGGTCTTAAAATTCTTCTCCACTTCTTGTTCCAATTTGTTTTCTTGATGCTCATTCATAGTGCAAAGCCATCAGGCACTGTACATATGAGGGACAGATTATTTAGGAGTATTTTTTCAGTGATGGATTTGGACTAAATCAGATTGAATTATTAAAGAGGTGGTAAATGATAGCGTTTGGAAGTCTAACGCAATGGAGTTCTCAAAGGTTTCTGATGTGTTTGTTAGCCCGCACAGAATCAGCCTGTACGTGACTTTTCTCCATAACTGAAGGTTTCCTTTACTAACCAGCCTAATTTTTCAGCTCTAATGAAGAATGTTTCAAACTGAAGAGGGATTTTTTTTTCTGGAGTTCTTAAGTAGTTTTTATGTGAGGATTAATCATGATTAGAGCCTCAGAAGTGAGCCTCAAAATATTCAGTGTGAAGAGTAGCAAAGAATGCTGGGTAGTGGCTTACAAATTGCCAGATGGGCTATGAGGCTAATTAAGTTTTAGTAACAAAAATTAAAAAGTTGGCATCTTTTGATATTGAAATGTTCTTGTTGCTTATATTAGATGCTGCATCACATTATCCAAAGTAGATCATGTTGCAGTTTTGTTTTAAGTATGCAGAGAATGTTTCCCTGGATGCCTTAATCCCCAGGTGGCCCATTTGTGAGCAGATAACAGGCTCTTAAATATTGGGTAAGCAAGAAAACATCAGAAAAACAAACAGTTACGTGTGGAGCTGCTGTCATATGGTTATAGTGTCCCAGAGCATCTATTTAGTCTAATTTTCCTTTGAAAGGTGTTCAGTTTACAGCCCCGGTTTAAAGGAGACTTTAAAAAAAATATTCTAACAAAACTACAGCCTGTCCTGGGGTGACAGGAAGTAAATCCAATCTGTGCTTGTACAATTTCATTTGGCAGTATTACTTCGTTTGAGCAAAATTAAACATTACAATATGGAAGAAAATACAAAGCTGTTTCAGTGTATTCTAGAGCAGGGAAAACCATTTGTAGTAAGTTTCAGTGAATGTTGTGTGGAGTTGAGGGAGCTTATTTAGGGGTTGAGGAAGAAGGGTTATTTGTACAACAGAGTTCATTGCCCGTGATGGTAAGATGACCTGATCACTGCAAATGGCTTTCCATGGGAAGAATGAGTAGAAGTAAAAACTCAATGAGATCACTTGAGCAAACAAAGGGCTCCCAAATGTCACCAATGTGCAGTTAAGAAAGAGGGTCTCTGGGTATCTCAGGGTGCGATCTCGTATCCGAGGCAATGTTGGCTGGGTCAGTACTTCAGTGGGAGTCCTTCAGGGAAAATCAAGGTAGTGCAGGAGCTGGCATCTCAGTAGGTGATGCCTTTCCCATTAAATCAGTACTGAACCAGCACCCCCTGTGGTGGCAGCAGAGACTGTGCTGTGACAGGGATGATTTGAAGAAAATGCAAAACCGGGGTCCTGAAAACCTTGGGCTGCCAAAACTCCTGTGATGCTTTTCAGAAAAGCAACATTAGGCCCCAGGTGTCCTAGTTGCATACCAGTTTGAGTAATTACTGTTGACCAACAATTGAGTTGGATCAAGTATTCTTAATTTGTCATTCTAAACCACTGTGCAGCGTTGTTCGATATTTGCTTTGATCCAACGATGGGTGTGAAATGATTTCTGAGTATGTAGCATGTTAATCATTTTGGGAAGAAAGGTGTTCCATGAACGTAATAGATTTTGTGGATTAGATGTTACTGATCTAATCTGGGAAGGCAGGATGGCTCAGAGGGCTGGGATTGAGTTTTTGTGGAGTTTCCAAGAATAGCGATCACATTGCTTTCACAAGACCAGAGATCAGTAGGTGACCCACAGCCAGCCTCCCTCGCTGGTCTGCAGATGTACAATCAGCCGTATTGCTGCAGTATAGTAACAGCTCTGTGAAAATCATATTTCCACTAGCGTAGTGGGGAATCAATGCGAGCTGAAAGGAGGTGGTCAGTTAGTCTGGGAATCGGCATGTTTTCCCCTCTCAAGGTGCACTTATGCCTTTTAATGAGTGGTGCTGAACACAAAAAGAGTCTTTGGAGAGCTCTCTTTCCCCAGATTTATCAGGAGGAGACAACAGTGTGAAACATAAACTGTAATGTGAGCCATGAACCTTTTATAGGTTTTCCAATAAAAAGAAAAGATGGAGTCCATTTTAGTGAAAAGCTGTGATGTACTGCAACTGAGGAGTAGAGATTTCTCCCAGTGGCTCTGCTTTTACGGCTCTGGTTTAGGAAAGGAAAACCTCGCTTATAGCTATGTGTAGAACCTGGGCTTTCTATGTCAGGAGGCTGCTTGGTTTCTGCCATTGCTCAGTCCTATTTTGATGAGAGCTGGTGAAATATGACATTAACTGCATAGAATTATAGTCAGTCTCTCACCTGAACACAGGATGGATTTGATTTAAATCATTAGTCAGGATTTAATCATGGATCTCCATATAAACATGCATTCTTATTGGTTGTTATAACCTTAATATATGTTCCTCACAACTCGGATAGATGTAAGTTTTGTTTTTGGAAGGTACACACTATATTTTTAAGTGATTTATTTTGAAAACTTTTCTGATTAGTTTTACAGCTATATCAGAAAATGATTTGTTATTTCATTTACCAAAGGTAATTGAAGCAGATATTTATGAAGGCATTGAGAGGTGAATTATCTCCAATTCAGCAGGTAATCATTAATATTTGGTGGATTTTCTTGCCATGCTGTATTAGGAAGAGAACATCACCAGACAGACATTTTAAATTGTTTTATTTAACTAAAACAACAATGTTATTTGTTCTGTTTCTTCAACAGCAAACATATAATAATGTAACAAAACAAGCATAGAATTTAATTTAAACATTCAAGTTTTTTAAAATCAGGTTTGTTTTTGTTAAAATTGTTTAACTAAAATAGTCAAATGAAATATTTAAAAAGAAAAAAATTAAATTGTCAGGTCAATGTGAGAAACTTAAAATATTGGCTTCTGTAGCTAACTCAGTCGTCTTCACTTTCATTTTCCTGTTTGTTCATAATCTGGAAAAGAAAAACAAGCTTTCCTGCTTTTTCAGGTCCCAAACAATTTCTCAATTTGGAACAAATTAGTCCAAAGGAAGAAAATATTCTTTCTACGCCAGTAGAAGAAGCTATTGCTGTTAAAAGTGAAATTATCACTTCAACAGTCTCTGAATCCAGGTGCTTAAGTGACTTCCGCCAATTCACTGGTGTGACTTTCTTTAAAACATCAGCAGCAAACATATATTTCTTGAATGGTTCTTATTCCCAAAGTGGGTCTCCTTTACGTCCTGCTGCCATTATAGGTTTTCCCTTCTAGTGAGAGAATCATATGGTAGACCTCAAATCAATGAAGGTTACACTCAGAAAGACCTCAAGAGTTCTGGAATATGCTGCTCAAACAATTTCACTTTTGTTTCTACTGCCTGTCTCTCCCTTCTCACATTTATCTTCAAACTTCTTTTCCTTGTCTACATCTATTCCGCCCCCAACAATCTTCTATTCACTGAACTTTTTGAAACTTTGCACTTTTAGAGAGAGGTAAGGGATTGACTCTGTGTACACAAATTTGCAGAGGAACAATAGGGTTGAGGTCTGTTATTTCTCACCATTATGTACTATTTACTTAAAAACATTTTTGCTGTTAACAAGCATGTTATCTCTGGAGACACAAATCCACAGCTGGAGAATTGCAAAACTAGGCATCTCTGATGGTATCTTCTAGACTGAGCACTGAATCCCATTGGGTAGATAGAAAGATTAACCTAAATAATCTATACGGAAGCCCTTGAAACCGCATAAGATTGGGTCCCCTAATCCATGAACTATTGGAACTCATTTACAAAACTTTTTTTAAACATTACATGAATATATTGTCTCATACTATAGAATTAGAATTTAAAATCTGTATTCCATGATGAGATCTTTGAGCTATAATATATCTTAATTAAAACTATCTTTAGATAGGCTTTTTCCTCAAAGCATTTTATCAAAAAAAAATGATTTTAAATTAAAAAAAAAATCCAATTTTTGAATATATTTTTTTAAATAATTGATTTTTATCCACCCTGCATGAGCACTATTTGTAGTCCAGAAAGAAATGGGCTTTTGTGGAGGAACACAGATTTCTTTGGGGATTAATTATTTGTGGTTTTTCATAAACCAGCAACGACATATACAAAAAGTAAATAACTTACAGCTTGTGTATGTTTCCAAATATTGCAATTTTGTAACTTGTCAAATCTGCAAGATCAGACAATACTTGACCTAACATGTTAAGATGGGGGTAACAGTAATAAAATAGAAGACGGACATGAATAGCAAGATGTATGCAAAGTTGTTGTAGCTGTGTCAGTCCCAGGATATTAGAGAGACAAGGTACCCTTAAATTCCTAGAAGAATTGTGGTCTGGGTTCGTCTTAAGAGTTCTTTATAGTAGGTGGTGTTGAGAGTTGTCGGTTGGTCTCGCTAACATAGTCATCGTGGTTGAGGACTATGATGGCGTTCCCTTAGTCTGCTGGTTTGGTCACTACCAGGAGTTTAAGGATATCATCAAATCTTTACCCAAACAACTCCAAGAGAAATGCTACAAACTCATTCCCTACGAACTCCCTCAGAGATCTTCTACATGCTTCCCAAGATACACAAAGAAGGGAATGCTGGCAGAACTATCATATGCTGGCCGCAGCCCTCTTACTGAAGGTATATCAAGACTCATGGAAACCATCCTCAAACCACTCAGTGCACAAAGGGCCGACTTCCTCACGAACCCCGCAACATTAACTACACTCAGAACACCATTCTTGTCACCATGGATGTCACTTCCTTACCCACAAACATCCCTCACAATGACGGCATAACTGCCTGTCTCAAATATTTACAAGATAATGGACAACGCTCAGATATCCACCCAACACAAATCACCAAACTCATCCGTTTCTTCCTCACCCATAACAATTTTACATTCAACAAAAAACCTTCTGTCTAAACGATGGGGTCAGCCATGGGTTCTAGGATGGCTCCTTAATATGCTAACCTCTTCATGGGCACCTTGAAGAATTTCTAGACAAATGCACCACGAAACCAATGATATACCTGAGAGATGTCAGTTATGATTTCATCCTCTAGACAAGGGGTCGGCAACCTATGGCACATGTGCCAAAGATGGCACACATGCCAATTTTTAATGGCATGCAGCTGCCTGCTGAGACTGTGTGCCATTAAAAATCCTGCCTGCGCAGCAAGCCGCGGGGTCCGCGGTCCTGGGCCGGAGTGCTGGCCTGACCGCAGCAAGCCGCTGCCCCCTCCCCCGCCTTCTCTGAGAGCCCTGCTGCTGCACACACAGTGCTCTGGGGGCCAGGGCTGCGCACTCCTGCAGGGCAGCATTTGGTTCCGTGGGGAGGGAAAGATGCTCCCCGCTCATCCGGAGTCTTGCTGCCGCGTGCACAGCACTCTGAGGGGCGGAGCAGGGCTGCGCATGTGGGCGGCGGGGGCGGAAGGGCTCCGGATCAGCAAGGAGCCTCGTGGTAAGGGAGCTGGCGCCGGGGGGGGAACAAGTCAAGGAACAGGGAGCAAGGTGGGTTGGAGGGGGGGGTGGGATCCCGGGGAGGTGGTTGGGGTGGGAGTCTCTGGAGGAGGCAGTCAGGGAGCAGGGTTGGATGGGGCATGGGAGTCCCGGGGTCTGTTTGGGGGGTGGATAGGGGTCATGGCAGTGAGGGGACAGGGAGCAAAGAGGGTCCTGGGAGAGCAGTTAGGGTGTGAGCGGGTCTCTGGAGGGGGTGGTCAGAGGACAAGGAGCTGGCAGGGTTGGATGAGTCGGGAGTTCTGGGAGGGCTGTCAGGAGGCAGGAGTGTGGAGAGGGGTTGGGGCAGGCAGGGAGCAGGGGGGGTTGTATGGATCCAGAGTTCTGGGAGTCCTGTCAGGAGGTGGGGAGTGGTTAGATAGGCATGGGAGTCCAGGAGGTCTGTCTGGGTGCGGGGGTGTGAATAAGGGTTGGGGCAGTCAGGGGACAGGTAGGGGGTAGGGTCCTGGGGGGTTGTCAGGGGATAAGAGGCAGGGAGGCTTAGATAGGGGTGGGGTCCCAGGAGTGGGTAGTTGGGACAAGGAGCGGGGGGGGTTGGGGGTTCTGGGGGAGGCAGTCACCCAGCCCTCTGCCCTGAGCCCTGTACCACCCAGCGCTCTGTTGACTCCTTCACCCCCTCCCCCATGACCCCAGCCCTGTCTGGCACCCCCACACATACCCAGCCTCCCTACCCTGACACCTGCACCCTCCTCACATGCCCCTAGCCTTCTGCCCTGACTCTTGCACCCCCCACATCCCCAGCCACCCCCATCCCATGCACCCTGGCCATCCCCACCCCCACCCTCAGCACCAAACGGGAGCCCCTGCACCCCTCACACCACATGGGAGCTGCCCATGTAAGTGCTCCCACACCCAAACCTTCTGCCCCAATCCTAATCCCCCTCCTTCATTCTAGCTCCTGTCCAGACCCTTCAACCCCCAGCCCTGTGCTCGATCCACTCCAACTCCCAGCTCAGTGCAGAGAGAGGAAGAGAATGGACCAGAACCAGGGAGAAGGTAGGTACCCACTGTATGTGTGCAGGGCCGGGACCCCAGACCGGCAGTAGGCTGAGCGGGTCCGGCAGCCGGGATCCCGGCTGGCAGGAGCCGGAGGATGGAACCCCTGAGCGGCAGTGGGCTGAGCCGCTCAACCCACTGCTGGTCTGGGGTCCCGGCCACCAGCTCAACACAGCCTGCTGCCAGTCTGGGGTTCTGGCTGTCAGACCCTTCCCGGCTGGGTCCTGGCCACAGGCCCCACTCAGCCCACTGCCGGCCTAGGTGAACAGAATCCCAGACCGGCAGCGGGCTGAGTGAGTCGGTGGCGTAAGATCAACTTTTTAATTTAATTTTAAATGAAGCTTCTTAAACATTTTGAAAACATTGTTTATTTTACAATACAACACTAGTTTAATTATATAATATATAGACTTGTAGAAAGGGATCTTCTAAAAAACATTAAAATGTATGACCGGCACGCGAAACCTTAAATTAGAGTGAATAAATGAAGACTCGGCACACCACTTCTGAAAGGTTGCCAACCCCTGTTATAGACAGTCAAGTGAAACTCCCTCATAGATTTCCACCACAATTTCAGCAACCACCACCCGTCCGTTAAACTCTTTGGAACACTCCCACGCTAGTATAAGCTTCTTGGACACCATGATCAGTGTCAGCAGTGGAACGCTACGGACAACTATGTACAAAAAACCCACGGATCACCCCACCCACCTTCATAGATCCAGTAACAACCCCTAACACACCAAGAAATCTGTTATCTACAGCTACGCACTCAGATACCACGGAGTGTGCTCCAAGGAGGAAGTCAGGGATATGCATCTTAACATACTCAAAATCGTCTTCACCAAACAAAGACATCACACCAGAGAAGATCACATAATGGATCAGGCCGCTCAAATGTCCTCAGAACCAGCTTAAATACAGAAATAAAACCTCCTCTGACTGTATACCTCTCGTTGTCACCTACCACTGCACACTGGAACACATACGGGGTATTGTCAAATAATTATAACCCAAACTCAATGGGGATCCCATCCTGAAAGAAATCTTTCCTGAGCCCCCTCTTCTGGCCTTCAAACAACTTCCCTCCCCCGACCTCTCCAAGCTCATTATCAGAAGCAGGCTCTCCACAGACCAAGACACATCAGCTCAAAGCGACACTAGATCCTGTCAGAAGAAAAGAAGCATAACCTGCAGACCTACCTCAAATACTACAGTGATCAATGCACCCCACAACGCACCTTTCAAGATTCATGCATCTTAGACATGCCTGCTACATCATGTAGTGTATCTCATCCAGTGCACTAAATGCCCCAATTACAACTATGTGGGTGAAACCAGACAATTACTATGTTCTTGAATGAACTCACGCAGGAAAGTGGTAGACACAAACTCCCTATTACCTGTGAAAAAACACTTTCCACAAAGCGATCACTCTGTATCTGACTCCTCAGTCCTCATCCACAAAGGAAACCTGCACAACACTTTCAAAAGATGAGCTTAAATTAATAATTTTGCTAGTCACTGAAAATCAAGGTGTTAATAAAGACTTTGGATTTCTGGCTTATTACAGCAATCTGTAACCCACTAACTCTGCTTTTTGTCATATGACTAAAGGGGAGTTAATGGGGCATTCACCTTTAATGGTCCCTTAGCGCATAGTTTAGCATAAGTAGTTAGAATATCTGTTCAACCTCATATTTAGCTGTGACCCTTTTAGTACCTTTTCCAGATCTGAGAAAGGGCTCTGTGGGTCTCATACACAAACAGAAGTTGGTCCAATAAAAGATATTACCTCACCCACCTTGTCTCATGAATAGGGAGAGAAAGGGGGGAGGAGACTGGGCGTGTGGGCAGAAGAGAGAGTAGCTGGAATGCAGATCTGGCATTCTTTGAGCCATCCCAACATTTTTATCCTAAAGTATCTAGAAATGGGCTCCAAATTTCTTAGAAATCATATGATTGCTCTCCTCACCTGTAAGATTTTTTTCCTATGGCTGCAAACACAGACCAGTCCGGATGCCACTGCTCTGTTCTGGGCATAAGCCTGCTCTTCCCCTGCTGTAAAGCGATCATTACAACTCCAACTCTCTGTGGCAGAGTTAATCCCAGTTTAGTAGGTAAATAAACCTAGGATATAATAATCAGCTGAAGCTGAGCACTATTTAAACTCCTGCATAGAACCCCACAAATTTGATCTGTGTTTAATAATGTGCTGATAGCCTGAAAGCTTCCTCAAAGTTTCTCTTCACACTAGTGCCTCAGTTGCTGTTTCTCTTATTAGGAAACAATGCATGGCCTCCTATCATCATTTATAATCCCAAGTGTGTTCCTGTTTGCAATAGGGGGAAGACTCTGTATGTTCATGCTTATCACAGGAATACTGTTGCTTTAAGTTTAGGGACTAGATAGTTTGTCAGCTTGTTCTCTGCTGGTAGCCAGAAAAACTGAGGAGGGAGAGGGACTGAAAGCATTGATGATGTGATGAGTGGAGTTAAACGTAACCTTGGCACAGCGATGGATAGTATTTTAAGGAACACTGTCCCTAACAGGATGTTGCCTCTGCATATGAAGATTTGTAGGATTGAGCCCATTGTCACGTCTGTCCCAAAATGGTCTCAATACTTTAATTCCCTGTATATCTTGTTTTGTTAAATATTTCCTTGCTGCTTGCAACCCAAACACTGGAGCATTTTAAAAACCTTCAAGTGAAACTGACTAGTTTTATAGTGAAATGCACAAAGGAAACTTCGTGAATAGGTACACTAGACTTCGATAGCTATTTGGGGTTTAATCCAACAGGGCATTTGTAACACAAATGGTATGTTTAAAAAAAAAAAAAAAGGTCAGTTTTCAGTTTAGCAATGTAGTTCTTTTTGTTGTATTTTTCCGGGGCTGCTTTCTACTAGGGGTGGACCTGAAAATAGCAATCTCATGCCACTCATTTCAGGCTGCACTTAATCTGTGGTCTGAGGGGGAAAGGGTCAGAAATGGCTTTTGGCCTAGTTTTCCAGAATGAGACCTGAGTTCTTCCTTAAATGCTAGGATAAAGCCACGAAACTGAAGCACAGTTATGTCTCTGGAGAAGATGCCTTATTCTTCCTAGGGAGTGTTCTTACAGTAGCTCCATTTCAATAGTTCTGTGAACAATGCTGTAAAAGATGTTCACTGATCATTCGTCTTATTACTCTTCAGCGTGAGTCATTTAGTCCAAGAGGAAGGCCTTCCCTCCGTCACCCGTTCCCTAACCACTGTGCTTGCCTTCATGGCTGCATTTCTGGCTGGGGGCGGTTGAATTGTGAATTTCCTTTTAATATAGGGCTTTGATTTGGTAAGAAGCTTGCTTTACTAGGGAAGGATTTTAAAAAATAAAATGTAGTTTGCTCTTTCAAATTCTGCTTCCTTGATTTCTAGCGCACTGGAATATTTTCCTTGGAGAGAAAATAGTTTTGTTTTTTTTTAAATTTGTGTGATGGGTAAATCCAACCTAATTGCAGTTGCTAGTTGATTATAACTCAGTTGTATCATTCTGACCTTGCCCTAGCAAATGTAGCTTTGCAAATAGGATAGAATGCCAGGCAGACTTGCATGCCAAGCAGCATTCTTATTATAGTACTAATGAACCAGACCCATGGGCACATCCAACAAATCACTAGAAATGGAAGAACTTAACAGCTGCCAAAACTCAAGAGCTTCAAGGCAGGCTATTGCCTCATCCCAAATTTGGGGAGCCAGGTAGTGGGTCATATGAATAACACTCATAGAGATTAAATATAGGAGAGCCCCCAGTGGTTCATTCAATGTTAAATAGTGTGTCTAGCTTTAAAGAGCCAGACAGTTGTTTTTGACCAGTAATTGTAGTTATGTTAGGGAATAATCAAATATCATGCTTCAGGGCAGAAGCTAATCACATGGGTCAGGAAGGAATCTCCACCTCCTTAACCTCCATGTCTAGCACAGCATGAGTGGCCAGGTCCCTTATATTTCTCAGGTATTTTTAAAGGCTTTTTCCTTCCCCTGAAGTACTAAGTATTTGCAGCTAAACATCTTGACAGGTTAACATTCTGAGCCAGTGGAGGACATTTCCCGTTTCCTGGTCTTTGCACATTTGTACTGTGGCTGAATGTTTTTCAGTGCAACTATATTAGGATCTCGTGAAGAAAGTTAGCTTAATGGAATGAAGATTCTTTTTGCTCAGGCCTGGATTCCTGGAGAAAGCATAGAAAGCACCTAACTGTGATTCAATGAGACAGCGTCAGAAGCAGAAATCTGTTCTCCTCATGTAGTGCCTTGGGCTCACTGGACTTCGTTTTTTAATTGGAGGGCATTAAAGTTCAGGGTGTTCGCAAATAATTCAGAGTTCTGACATTAATTTAACTAAATGTAATTTAGTGTCGAATCAGATTAGCCTGCAGTGATCTTCATTACAGAAGCGCCTTCGTCTTTTCCTGTCCTCCTCTTTCGTGTATGTGTGAGCAGAATGCGGAGCTGAGGCACTGGCTTGATGGAACGGAGCTGAAATGCAGGTTTATTGAATATGTCTGCCAGGCTCTGTTCATTTTGGAATACACATTCCAGGCTTCCAGGCAGCACTGTTTGGAGAGGGCACTCGCTGCCGTTGAGAGAGGGTCGGATAGACCTAGAGCTGGCTTGTATGGAGCCACCACTCCTTCACTTTGAGAATCTGTTTACTTAGGTACTAGAAGACAGCGCTATTATCCTCCCCTGTGCCTGGGATCAGCATGCATCACTGGCGCATGGCCACCCCCTGACATCCTGAAACTGGGAATTCTAGGTCTGTTTTGCACACTCAGCTCATGTAACTCCCCTGCTCAGCATGCACCCTATTGGGCAACTGCCAGCCTTTTAACATGATCTGAGAGGCTCTCTGTCCTAAAGCGTTTTCTGTATTTGTTATGAAGCTTGTCATTCTACGGGAGCAATCTGGGAAAGACTTTTTACTTGTTCATTCCAAGAAAGTCCTACACTGAGTGATCTGCTGGCGAGTCCATATGTGTGTAAGGTTTTGTTGCTTTGACATGCCGTAAACATTGCCCATATTGGGGCTTTGAGCTAGTTACAACCATTGGGATAGCTGCATCAGTGGAAATGCCAAGTAAAACAGTCAATCTGCATTAGTGCTGCTTGTCCTGGTCTCAATCAGGAGTGAGCTTCACTGATGCAAATCAGTTTTTCGCCAGTCTACTCTGGGGGTTTGTACTGGGGCAGTTATGCTGCAGACTTGCCATTGAGGGCTGTAATAGGGGAAAATCCCCATTGTAGATAAGGACTCAGTACTGTATAATGAGGTGTCTCTTTGATTCAGTCTCTCCAAGACCCCATCTGCATGGGGAAATTTGCTGTCCTGAAGCCGTTTTCGATATATGGTCTTGTAAACCGTTTCAAGTAACTGTTTGCTGGTTGCTGTGGATGGAGCAAAAACAATTCCAATTTAAAGATGGAGGCCAGTGGGACTGTGCCTATTGCCTGAGATCTCAGATGGGGTCTGTCAGCTATTCTCTAGATTAGGCAGTAATCTGGAGCTGAGCAGGTGTTTTTTGCCCATGTACAAGTGGATGGCAGCATTGTCACCTGAAATGGTTTTGATTTATTTTACAGCATAGCTGGTGCCCAAGCCAGCATTAGCCAGGTTATATGGCATTATCTATCATTCCTCACCAGTGCTAATGTGTCAGGAACACGCTTTTGCTGAATGGTAATACAAGGTGCTTCCTACCAGATGTTTGTGGAGGGCTTTGAAATAAAAGGAGAGGAACTTGGTCATTAGACTGATTGTGGTGGCCTGGATGAGTCTGCTTGAAGATGTGTGGAATTGAATCCTACTTTCATGCTGCATAACTGCTCTTCGGAAAGGTATCTGAGCGAGCCTCGATTCATGCTGTGAAATGGTATCTTTTTGACAACTCCAGTGAGCTCTGAGAGTGCAGCTTTGATAGTCAAGAGTTTTACTTTTCTCCTAGACGGTGTGTGTAGTTTGTCCCCTGGAGGGAGCAACATGACTCATTCAGCCACTGAGTGATCAGTGAAATGGCACTAGGGCTTTGGGCCAGAAGAACCTTTGTGCAAGCTACTGGGTAAGGTGGATCAAGCAACGCCACAGTAAGTGTCTTGAGTGAGGGTTTTATAAACCTTATCTAGGAAATTGAGTGGCGTTGCAGGGAAGCAAGTTATGTAATGGGAGCTCATGTGCTGGAAACGGAGAGAGCAGGAGAAGGATCTTAATGAGGGAGACTCTCTTTTTAGCAACAACCCACACACCAGTGAAGACATGACCTCTTATTTATATTATGGTAGCATTTTTAAGCCCGCAGTCTTGGGGCGTGACCCCGCTGTGCTTGGTGTTTCACAAACACAGATCAGACTAGACTGGCCCCAAAGAGCTTATGACATACGTTGAATCCCTATATAAAGATCGCTTATGAAGTGACTGTGAGCTGTTCACCAGGACATTTATTGTAGGCCATGCTCCGTCCCAAGGCATTAGATTAAGCAGTGAATTGAGGATGTAAAGTGCTCCGTATTATCTTACTGAAGCACAGGGTACCCTATGTCACTGGGTGTGCTGTCCGGGGGCCCAATCCTGCCTTGTCCTGAGCGCCCATCAACTCCTGCTGAAAATGGTGATTGTCGAGGATACTGTACCTGTGGCGGAATCAAGACAGTAGGAGAAGCATTTCTCTGTCCATCTTGCCACAAGTTATCAACCTTTGGTTCTGTGTTTTATTTCCCTCTGCTTCTTCCTCTATTGATGTCTGTAGTTGTAGTTCAGGATGCGCACGGGAAAGGAAACACATTTAGTTGAGGGCACAACAGTAGAGCCCTGGTTATTCACAGAGCGTTGATTGCAGAATGGCTAATACACAGAACCCCATAAGAGAGCTGAAATTAGCATGCAGCCATTTCATTTTTGCTTCATTTTTTTCCCCATACACATTGGAATTGTTAAAGTGGTGATGGAGGGAATTAGTCATGGTTGTCAACTTCAGGCAATTTCATTGAGGGGAGGAAAAAATTAACTGCCTTAATGGCATTTTTAATGCTTATTGGCCCCCGAGCTACTAATTAATTGAATGTAAGTATTCTCTGAACTGCCAGTTTTGGTCCACCCACTTTGCTTGGGAAAATCCACTCTGTGTGATGGGTGGCACTAACTTCAGATTGTTGGTGGCAAACTTTTAATACCTTCAGACTCTCTGTACCAGCACTTCTAGATATGCACTGGGAAAGCAAGTGGTTGAGGGGAAACAGGATCTAGAAAATATGGAGGAGTGTGTCCCAGTGGTTAGAGCAGGGATGTAGGCACCAGAGCTTTTGGGTTCTAGTCAAGACACTGCCACTGGTTTGTTGCAATAAATCATTCAGGGCCTGATTTTCAGAGGTGCCGAGCCTCTAGCTGCCTTCAGTTGGAGACATGAGTGTTCAGCACTGGTAAAAATCAAGTCCTTAGCCTCTGTTTCTTTTCCTCCATCTGTCAAATGGCAGATAGTGCTGCTCCCTGTGTTTTAAGCAGTGAAGGTCTTCGGTGAAAAGCTATGAAGTGCTTAACTGTTGTACTAAATTTTAACTGATCAAAATGTGTACTTGTATCTAGGACAAGCTGCCAGTTAGCTCATTAACAAGGGTGAGGCTGATTTTATTTTGTCAAGCAAGGTGTAGTAATAATTAGCGCTTCTATTCTCCAAGTGCAAAACCTCTCCACTCTTCTAAGAAGCAGGCATATACCACTATTCCCATTTGAAGATGAGGAACAGAGACCAAGGGGACACTGTGATTTCCCTGAGAGCACAGAGGGCGTCCGTGTCAAAGCCAGACTTAAGGACTCCGAGTTCTTGGCCTCCAGTTCCATGTTTGGATGGGTTTGCACACCCGTGCTGCTCAGGTGAAGCGTGATTGCATGAGGCTAAATGTGAAGCTTCCATAGCCTGCTGGAAAGTATAGCTTTCATGGCAGTAACCTCAGACGGATGCCAGGGCAAGCTATTTCCTTCTGAACTGAATCGCAGTATTGTCATGCTCCCTGAAATAGCTTCCCTTTATCCAATCTTTCCAAATTCAGCTACTTCCGTTACATTCAGAATGCTGTCCTTTAAGATGCTGTTGGACCCTGCAATTGAACAGTTTTTACGGGCCTGGCAGCAGCAGCAAATAGCAGCTCAGACAGCAGAGCTCAGAGCTTCAGATATTCTTGTGGGGCTTGTAATTGATGCTGCTGCACTAGAAACTGGTGGGTTATGCAAAGTACTTCGGTTTGTTACTGAAGTGTGGCTGGCGTGGAGATCTAGAGTCAGGTTGTGATGCCATGTGGGGAGTTTGTGTAGAGCCCTGTTTGCTGTCCAGAAGGGACATGGCAGATGTGCTCGGTTCTGAGTGTGCAGCAGTGAAGTGAAAGTGCTTCTATCCACTCTGTGATGAGAGTGGGAGGCAGTGCAGTTTCAGCTGAAACAGAGAGCCGCAATGTCCGGGCCTTCGGAGGTGGCAGGGTTGGGATTTCTGATGACATCACACACTGCCTTCCTCCAGAACAGAATTTGTACTTTCCAAACACCTTGAGGTGCTCTTCGTTGGGTACTCACCAGCTTTCCTGGAGTTGCAGAGCTATCCAACAGTAGGCATGCAAAAAGCAGCTATAGACTTCAGGTACAGCAGTCTGTGTAGCACTGTGGTCTATGTGGGATGAGTTTGCTATCCTCAGTTCAATTCCCAGCAAACAGATCACTAAAAAACCCACAACAGATCACAAACACCACTGCAGCCAGCAATAATTTTCCCTTTTGGTAGTCTTAGCAAGGCCCATGGAGTCTGAACTCCCCTGTCATCCCTAGGGGAGCTCCTTCCAGGTCCGAATTGCTGGTGGAATGGTGTGGAGGAAGCTTGCTTTGGCTGCCACCTGTTCTGTATTTGTGCTAAGGATAAATGGAGGTCTCAGGCCAGTCATCTGACATCTTTTCCCAGTGCTAAGTTCATAAAGTCTGTCAAGTTTCCATCTTCAAATTTAATGGAAATGATTTCACCAGCAGGGTTTATCATGTCTCTCAAAGAAAAGTGACATAAAGTGGTAAGTCTAATGGCTGTGCAGTGACCTCAGATTGAGGGTGGGCATTGCTCTGTTACTATTCATGCTGGTTGGTGAGTTAACAAATGTGTAGCATCTTGGGTAGAGAACTGGTCAAGCAGCCAAGTAACACTGCAGAAAGTGAATCAGTAACAGCAATAGTAGAGATTCTGGACAATGCAGATTTACCTCTCAAATGAAGAATAAAGGCAAGGGGGTTGCTTTGACTCCTGTAATGACTGGACCAGGCTGTCTTTTCCATTTGCTGGATCCTGTTCAATCTGGCAACATTACGATGAGGTTCCTCATTTGCTATTTTAATAGTTAGCATTCCCTATGCCTGGTCTGTCCTGCCATCCAGGGCCTGTCTTTGGTGTGCAGGCTTGCTGACAGAAGCAGAGGTCATATTAGTGCGAATGTAGCTGAGCAGCTGGGACTCATTAAACTGTACTGCTGTCTGGATGAGGCTACACGTCCGACGCCCAACTCCTTTTGCCTTAAGCTTTTCCTTGGCTGGAGGAGGATAGAATGAGGCCAGACTGTGCGTAAGGCGCAGCATGTGAAAACTGGGTAGCTAAGTGCTTGCAGAGTTCCCTGTTGGAGGAGAAATTCTGGCAGATTTCAGCAGCTTTGCTTTTGCCATTTCACTTTGGGGTCACTAAGCAGCAAGGGGAGGCTGTCTTGGCACAATGTGGTCTTTGACTTTGTGTTCTTCCTGTTAATGAGACACCTGAAGATTTACAGGCTGTCTAATTACAATGCAATACATCAAGCGTGACTGAAGCAGACACTCTCTTCAAAAGCTTGTACTTCCATAGGCAGGTCAGGTGCACAGTTAGTGACTCATTGCTAAGCAATCACAGATTAGCATCTTCCTGGACCCTGCCCTGTAGCATATTGTCTATCTTCCTCTATATAGAAAGTACCTAGCAAGCTGGGAGCACTACCATAGTCTGTCTAATAAAGCTTAGTCCCCTGTGGCTGGGGGAAAGACAAAAGAGCATTTCAGTTGTCAAGATGATGAAAGAGTAAAGCTGCTGTTTAAAAGGTGCTGTCATCAATGGCTTGTATTCCCATAGTCAGAACACCACTGGTGTGTGTGTGTGCACCCCCCCCCACACACCTATCTGTGCCAGTGTTCTCGCCCCAGGAAATGTTTGTATTGCATTGTTGGCTTTGGTGTGAAGGGGATGCTGCTCAGGTGTTCCAGTGCTCTCCCTTTGGACTTGCCTGTCGCTTCTTCTGGAGGAGCACAAAGCACTTCAGACATTGGGTTTAGGCTGAGCCTTGCCCGCACTGAATCAGATGGTTATTCCTACTGTACAGACAAGGAAAGTGAAGCAAGGACTAGGGACGTGATCTCCTGGTTCTCAGTCCTGTATCTGAACACTAGAAAAATCCTGCCTCTCCCCTGTCTGCTCAGTTCATGCTCTTTATGTCAGTCACAGAAGTGGTACGTTTCATTTTTATCAATAAAACCTGCAGTTGAGAAGTAGGCCTGTTCAGTGACATTCCGGTTCTGCCTGGCAAGAGAGGATTTCCAGAGGTTCTGTATTAAAAGCAGGCCGGGGGGAGATGTCCTTATACATATCATGGTCCTGTATTGGATTTCTGCACTCATGCAAGCATGCGTGTTTTAGGGACAGCTGCTAAACAAGCCATCTGTACTACAGGGGAAAAAATAATTTGTGACTTCTATTTCCTGATGGAACAGAACAACTCTATTCCTCCGTTTCCAAAAAGGGGGTGAGGCGAGGGGCTGGGCTCCTGCCATAGAATTCAGGTTTTTGTGCATGTTAGGGTCCACATGTAGCATTGAATGGTTTGCCTCACGCAGCCCGGAGAAGTTCATGAGATAAGAAGCACATGTTACCAGAAATCAAGTCTGAAGTGTGGGTTTTCCAGAAGTGTTTTTTATTGTAACTGGCATTTCTGGGCCTACTGCTGGAGGGAGCTTACTTGGTGGGCAGTGGGAACAGTAGGAGCAATGCAAGAGCCCTGTGAAAATGACTATTCCCAAACTTGTCCAGTAATGGTCTAGAACAGTCCTCAAAAGAACTAGCTGTAGTGGGTTGGGATCAAGGGGAGACTCTTATTCCTGGCTCCGATGCATATCTGCTCTGTGGTCTTTGGCAAGTCACTTGCACAACTTCTTCCACTGAAAGGGAGTCAGGCCTGTGACCACAGTGCAAGAACCTCTTCTTCTGTAACACAAGTGTGATGCTAACCTACTGGGCAGGAGCATGGTAAATATTATCAGGTGCTTTGGAAATGGAAAGCCGTGGATAACTAAAAAGTAAAGAATTTCCCAACCCACTTTAATAGTGATTGTAAATAGGGTTTCTGTATAGCTAGTGAAAGAAATGGCATCACTTTTTAATCAGATGGTTGTCTTCAGCATTAGGCTTAGAAATGCCCCTTGTAAATAAACTGTTTCAGTGTTTTTAGGATAAATAGTGCTTTTTTGCCTTGGGAACTACTGGATCTGGTTTTGCTTCTGTACAAGCCTTCCTCTGGGCAAAAAATCCTGATTGGTTTAGTCATGAAGTTTACTGGATTCCTCTTAAACTGAATTGAGGTGGAGAAGGAGAGACAGCACAGAGAAAGGAAAGGACTGAGGGAAAGGGATTCAACAGCAAGTGAGAAGCTTTGGGGGGTGACCTGGAAGGAGGTGATGAGAATGCCAGAGTGAGAAGAAGGAAGTCACAGCTGAGCTTGTTGAATGAATGTCTCTGGTGTCCTTGGGTAAATCTCACTCAGGGAGGGCTTTAGTGGGGATCAAGTTGTCGGACTCATGGGAAACAGTGAAGACAGAAACACAGTAAGGAATGTGGCTGAACTTAAGAACAAATTTGTAGTGGAGGAAGTATGGTCACAAGACTTTCTCCAGAGGTTCTCGGAGGACTTGTAGGTAGAGTGTGAGCTTGGGTTGGTGGGATGGACTTTTCACGGGAGAGTGAAGCAGAAGGATTGTACAGATCATCACAGGAGAAGGCAGGGCACAGGCTGGTACAGAGCCATACAGGAGACATGAGCACGGATGGATTAGAAACTATGGAAAGGAAATGGGGGAAGATCAAGGAGGTGAACCTGAAGGCATCAGCTGTGTATCTTGACAGAATGTTCCTGGTTTCCCTGTGGATAACGCATTACCATGGACAGTTGGGAGACTGAAGAGGAGCAGCTCATTCATTTGGTTGGCAAAAGGCTAAAACATTGTTAGCCTTTGTGTTTAATTATTTCCTTTAATGGCAGATTATTTTTTATTAGAGATGGAATCTGGATGGGTTTAAAGGACACTCCTGTAAACTGCGGATCACTTACAGGAAAGACCATAAAGATTGATTGGGAGCTGTTATGCTGTCCACTTGTTAAGTCCCCTTAATATGCAGATTGGCCCTGAGGGATTTTAATGCAACGCATACAAATGAGATGGTGAGGAGAAACAGGCTCTGTTCATAAAACATTAGGTTTTGTACTCATGCTTGGCTTGAGGGCCAACTCAACGTTCCTAAGCCTGCTCCAGCAAGAGGGGGCAAGTCCATTGCCTCTCAGGCTCGGCCCTCGCTTGGGAATCTTCTGCGTAAGGCATGTGTTCACAGCAGAATTATTTGCTACCAGCCCTGTGCTTAGACAGCTGTTGAGAGACTGGAAATGGGCTCTGTCTTTTGAAATGAGAATGATTCAAAATGTAAAGGTGGTCTGCATCTACATTAAAACAAAATAAGTGCAGCCATCACACTTATTTCATTCATTGGGGACCAAATAGCTCTTCCTGCTGCTTGAGTTAATGTCACTTGGGGAAAGGTTTGATGTCCTGTAAACCATGTCCTGGAGATTGTGTGCGTGCATGCATGCAGCTTGCAACAGTGGCACTGAATTCTTGATGGCCGAAGTAAAGGGTCTTGCCCCAGTGTTGGGCTAGAGAAGACTGAGCATGGTACTGGGAGCCAGGAACTCCTGAGTTTGAATCCTGGCTCTGACACCAGCTTGCTGTGTGAACTCAGGCAAGCCAACTGACCTCCTCTGTACCTCCGTAAGCTTTGAGAAACCCCAAGAGCGAGATCCTCCTCCTTGCACCTAAAGGCCTCATTTCTGGCTGGGCTGTGGAGATTCCAGACAACACCAGGAGGCTGCTCCAGCCCAGATCAGACAGGTGCAATGGTGACTTAAAGATCCCTCAGCTTCCTACTTTCCCCCCACCCCTGCCCCGAGACACAGCACAGAATCACACCCCACATGTGAGTGGAACAGCAATGGGTGGGTTCTAGCTGTAGGCCGTAGCTGTTCACAAACCTGGGTGTAACTGCTGCCCATGAGAGCAAAACCTGACTGCCCGAAGAGTTCTCTAACCCTGCTAATGTTTAGCCTTGTTTCCCTCTCAATTCCCCGAGCTGGTGCAAATTACATGGCTCCCCGGCCTGCTAATCTCAGAGAGCTTTTATGGTTTCCCACCCCTGCTCCTGCTCTTGCATCCCAGTGGAGACTGTAGGAGCTTAAACTCATGAAGAGCCTTTCTGTCCTTTTGACAGGGTTGTGTGTGTTTTACAACACAACAGTTCGCTATACAGAAGCCAGCATAAAAAAGAGTCCTTGTAGCACCTTCGAGACTAACAAATTTATTTGGGCATAAGTTTTCATGGTCTAGAACCCACTTCATCACATGCATGGAGTGGAAGATACAGGAGGAAGCTATATATACATAGTACATAAAAAGATGGGGGTTGCCTTATCAATTCTAACGAGACAATTCAATTAAAGTGGGCTATTATCAGCAGAGGAAGAATCGCTTTTGTAGTGTTCATCAGGGTGGCCCCTTTCAAACAGTGGACGAGAAGGTGCGAGTAACAGTAGGGGAAAATTAGTATGGGGAAATTGAGTTTTTAGTTCTTGTAATGACCCATCCACTCCCAGTCTTTGTTCAGGGCTAAACTGATGGTGTCCAGTTTGCAAATTAATTCCAGTTCTGCAGTTTCTCGTTGGAGTCTGCTTTTGAAGTTATTTTTGTTGTTGAAGAACTGCCACTTTTAGGTCTGTTGTTGAGAGTCCAGGGAGGCTGAAGTATTTTCCAACTGGTTTTTGCATGTTATGATTCTTGACGTCTGATTTGTCCATTTATTCTTTTGCGTAGAAGCCAGCATGTTTGTAACCTTTTGAAGGGTTTCCTGTAGTGCTTCCTATTTTGTTTTCCATTGCCAAACAATCAAACCAAAGTGCTCCATTGAGCCCTTGTTGCAGAGGCTTTGGTGTCTGTTAGATTTGCAAAGGATAGCTAGCTTTAAAAAGAAAGTTTGCCTGTGCTGACAGCTCACTACTCCTTCACATGCCTTCTGTACCATTGCTCTCTCTTTCTGAGGTGAAACCCCACAAAGGCAGGCATGAGAACTCCTCCAGATTCGGAGCAGCAGCTGGTACCAGAGAGCTGAATTCCTCAGTGCCTTTAAAAACTAACCTTTTGAAAAGCACGGAAGGAATGGCCCTGGTAAGCTAGAGGCTTTCTGTGCCAAGCTCTTTCCACTGTTTTAAACAGTGCTCACACACAAGTGCTCTGGTACTGTCGCCATCAGCTTCAGACACTCTTCTGCAGAGACCTGCTGCACCTGCATTTTCTGAAGCTTTAATGCTTTCTCTTTGCTGTAGTTGGAATGGGGAAGGTGTTCATCTGCCTTTCTGACTCCTGTACTGCAAGTGCTGAACCCCGCAGGGACCCCTGTTTTCCAGTCACTCGGTGACTTAATCTGCCACCATTGTTTTTAGTTAAATAATTCTCTGCAGCCTGACCTGAGGGCAGTGCTCCCAAATACATTGGACTGTGCATGCTCTTCAAAGCACTCCCTGTGTTCCTTTAAGTGTGATCTCTCTATTGAAAGGAATAGCTCTTCTTTTAAGGGTAGGGCCTGCTGCACTTTGTGCTGGGCAAAGCGAAGGCTGTAGCTGTCAGTATTCTCTGCTGTCATGAGCAGGGTACGTGGGGAGAGGGCTGGTAGTCTTCGTCATGCAGCACCAATGACTGCTGCCGTGTTGTGTGTGAGGAAACACTCTGGCCACTGCCACAAGAGCAGTCACTCAGCTCCCAGGTATTCAAGTGTTGCAGCTGCTTAAAGGGTACCTGATGAATTTAGTTTTTAAAACAAAGATCAGTCAGCTCAGCCCGGAAGAAGTCTGCATGTGCATGCACTGATACCCTACAGGCCCCTAAAACATGTTGTAGACTAATGAGGGGAGAGAGGGTCCCTTTGATAAACACTACATCCCGGAGCATACACTTGTAGGGTTTTGCCATATGCTGCAGATGCGTTGAAAGGTTGAGAACTGTCAGCACCTGTAAGCTGCTAACACACGCCCACACTGAGTGACTTGCTATATTTACATTTGTGTTTAATTTTTTTAAGATGGTGGTGCTATGCCACGTATCCTTCCACTGTGAAAATAGTTCCTCTAAAGGATGAGAGAAGGAAGAGGCTGTAAATGACCTTTTTTTTTCTTTTTTTTTTTTTTATTCCACCGCTTTGACTAGACTTTTCAGTCCCCCTTTCCCTTATGGTTCCCTGCACTACATGGACTCCTCTTGTCATGGGACACTTTCAGTGACACTGCAGCCAACTTGAGCTAGATTTTTTTATAAAAACGAACTCCGAAATAGCCAAGACCTGGCAGTTCAGCTTTAATCTGTGGCCAGCTCAGGAATGGGGAGAGTATGTCTGCCGCTGAAGTTGGTCTCTCCAGGTATACAGTGGTGTACAGCACCTAGCGTAATGGGGGACTGACTTTGATTGGGGCACTATTGCAATACGGGTCAGTGGTGTTAACTGGATATGGATCTTCAAGTAGCTGTTACAGTATCGCTATATCACTGATGAGGGAGACACATCTGGCCTTACATCTGCATGCTGCGGGTCTTACTGGATACTGACAGGCATGTAGTTTCTGATCAGTGAAGGAAGCACAGTCTGCATGTGCTCACTCTTGCATTCATTCCCGCTTTACACCGAGATAATGAGTTTTGTAAAGCAGTATCTAATGATGAAAGCCTCTGCACTGGAGAGGGCTGGATTGCCTCTGTCCCCATGGAGATGGATGATAGATTAGAGATACTGACCTTCCCTGGGTCTCCAGCTCTCACTAAAATAAATTCAGTTTATTCTCTTTGGTTCTCAAGAGAGCCTAGGCAGAGATGAGCTTCTCCTGCCTGTCAGTGTGCAGTGGTTCTGTTTATACGCAAAAGGGGATTGTTTATGCAGTAGGGAGATTTGAGTAGCTAAACCATGATCAAAGAAATGGCTGATTAAAACATCTACATAGGCAAGAGGAAGGTCCCTTATATCAGTGTCCTGAAATCTATTGGCTGCAAAGAGATACTGTGGAACAAACTGAATGAGAGAAGGGAGGGGGTAGCTGCATTCATCCCTTAATTGCTTCAGCAAGCACACTGCACACTCCAGAATTAACCCATCAATACACCTGGTGTCTTGTTTCACTTCTGCCTAGGCTGTCTGCTTGTGGTGGGCCGCATGGTAGGTATGTGACGCTGAGAAACCCACTGTAGGGGAGGCTGTCTGCGGAATTCCCCGTTCCTCGTGGGGGCATCCTGGGAGGGCACTGAAAAGCTGCAGCATGGCTTTTGAGTGCCAGCTGCTACAAGATCTCATGGGTATCAGCCTGGTAGAGAGTCCGTTATGGAAATCCAACTGAAACCTGCAGATGTTGTCAAGTGGCCCCATGGAGTGAAGGGGCTAGAGATGAAGCATGCTTAGTCAGTGCATTTTATTGCTCTGCCCCCTGGTGGAGTCATTCCTGTGAAACTTCGTGCATATTCCCCTGCTGCAGCCTCTGGGTACGTCTACACTGCACGATTATTTCGAATTAGCTTAAACCAATATTACAAAACAGATCTAATAAAATCGGTTTAGCGCGTCCACAGTGGGATCACGAAATCGATTGTTTGCGTCCATGGTCCAAAGCTACCATCGATTTCAGGAGCGGTGCACTGTGGGTAGCTGTTCCTCAGCTATCCCATAGTTCCCACTTCCGGGTTGAGAGCACAGTGCCTGATGGGGCAGAAAACATTGCCCCGGGTGGTGCTGGGTACAGCCTCACCCCTCCCTTTGTGAAGGCAGCAGACAACCCTTTGGCGCCTTTTTCCCGGAGTGCATTGAGCAAACGCCATAGCACAGCAATCATGGACCCTGAGATCACAAACGGTATCCTGACCGTTGTCAACACCTCGCGTACTCTCTGCCAGCAGCATTCAGTACACAGAGGGTGACATTTACAGTACTCAAGGAATTATTTATTTTACTTCTCTTTCACGTGCTGGGGGGGGGAAGAGACTGACGAGCTGTTCCGTGAACCACGCAAGACACCGTGTATTAAGCTACAGACATTGGGCGCTCAGCCAAGAATGCAAATAGTTTTCAGAGACTGCTGTGGAGACTGGTAGCTGTAGTCCTCATTACCCCCTCCCTCCCTCCATGAGCATCCGTTTGAGTCTCTGGCTTCCCGTTACGGTTGTCACGCACCGCTGTGTATCCTGGAGTTTTTTTTTCAAACGCTTTGGCATTTCCTGTTCTTTAACGGAGCTCTGATAAAACAGATTTGTCTCACCATACAGCGATCAGATCTAGTATCTCCCGTAAGGTTCAATGCAGGAGCTACTTTTGCATTTGAACTGCATCGCCACCAGTGCTGATCAGAGCTGGACACGTGAAAGCAGGAAATGTCATTCTAAAGGTCTCGGGGCTTTTCCTGTTTACCGGCACTCCGCATCCGAGTTCGGATTGCGGACCAGAGTGGTCAGTGGTGCACTGTGGGATACCTCTAGGAGGCCAATAATGTCGATTTCCGTCCACACAAACCCTAATCCGAGTTATCACTTTCGAATTTAGCGCTGCTCCTCTCATCTGGGAGGAGTTCCGAAATCGATTTAAGGAGCCGTTTAACTCGATATTAATGATGACGTCGTGTGAACGGGTACAGCGTTAAATCGGTATATCGGCCATTAAACCGATTTAAAGTCGCAGTGTAGACCTGGCCTCTCTTTTCTCACCTGGGAGCAGAGTAGAAAGGGTGAGGGAAGGTAACTATAACATACATAGTTCCTACTTCAGCAGCTGGTCTTGCTGGCGCTGCACTCTGCTGCCACGTCTCTCTCTCATTCTGTTTCCACAGGGCTGTAACGTAATGGAAGATCAGGACCTTCGGGAGATCGGGATTAGCGACCCGCAGCACCGCAGAAAACTTCTCCAGGCTGCGCGTCCCCTTCCCAAGGTGACAGTTGTATTAATCGCTGTGTGTAGCTGAGTTACTGCAGCACAGGGGGGGAGCGGGGTGATGGAGCTAGCAACTCTCAAACTCCGTGGTTGTGGTGTGGAGGTCACGGTACAGAAAACAAAGCGCATAACCCCAGCCGTCCCTCTGTAGATACTGTCCCTGGCTATTTGGAGAGCTACTCTCTTGGAGAGTGCCATCGAGAAGAGGGCTTACAACCGCATCAGTAGAGCATCCCGCACCAGAGATGGGAATGGCCAGTAGAGGGACAGTATTTGGGTTTTAAGCTTGTGGAGAAGCAGAGGCTTTTTTTTTTCTGCTGAGCTGACTGGGCACGAACTGGTGCATCTGGACTGTAGGGAGCCACCAGAAGGATGTGGCTTACAGGGCTGAGTGATGGCTCCGGAACACCAGGCTCCTTGGAACCGCAGCTGAGAATCCTGCGGGCTATGCAGGCATGTCGGGGAGGACCATGCTTCACTGGGGGGAACTCTGCCTCTCTCAGGTCGCTGAGAGCTTTGCTCTGTGTGTTCATGTGGTACAAGAAGAACAAGGCTTGTGGAGAGCTTGCATTAAGGACTCAAGAGTAGAGTCCCCTAATGCTTGGTATGTATAAGGGATCACCCCTGGCAGGAAGTACTAGCGTGGTCACTGGTATTCCAGCGATGGCTTTCTGAGCATCCTGTTTTTGGGGTACTGCCACTTGCAGGCAGGGCCCCAAATGGCAAACGTAGTCAGGAGCATGATGAACTTCACTCAGCTTTTGGCTCTTCCAAAGCTGTCTCCAGCTGCATTGAAGTCTAATTGCTCTGGTATTTGTTATGGCCAGTGAAATCTAAGAAGGGTAACAGCTGCCCTCAGTTTGCCTGCCACCCTTCTCTCACACTCTCAGCAAGTGCCCGATATAACCTCATGGCAGAACTTCCAGTTACAGCCAATAGTCCTGTGACCCAGCTTGAATTAGCACTAATACACTAACCTGGCTCAAGTGCTGAAACAAGGCAGTCTTCCTCTTGCACCTATTTCTCAGGCCTTTGCCAGGGGCTGTGTTGCAAAATTGGACGCTACCTTATCTGTGCCAGTGGCGTGTAATGAGGCTATTTCAGGCACTTGGAACAGAGCGTCATCCAGGCTGCAGGCAGCAGGGTGCCTCCTGCTAGTGCATAAATGAAATCAATGGCATGTGTTCAGTGGAGCAACTCTCCAGCTCCATTTGTCAGAGGAAAATATGCCCAAGAGTTGAAGGGAGAACTTAGCAGTCTCCTCTGACATGCTTTTTGGGGCGTGGTCACAGAGGGCAGATGGACCTGGTCAGCTGCGAGATGGGTGGGATGTGACTAGATGAGAACGTTCTTGCCTCTTTCACCAGCCAGTTCCTGTCTCCAGTTACTTTGGAGTGGGGCTTGGAATTGGTGCTGAAGCTAGCCAGTGCGCTGCTGGATCGCCGCACTGGTCCCTTGTCATTGTTGTGAAGTGACTTCAGGATTGGAGCTCAGAGGAGGTTTCAGTCTAGTTGCTAGTGGGCAGTTGCCACATCATAAAACCACCAGCACTTTTGGCACTTAGTACTGCCTTTATGATGCTTTCAATAGCAATGCTAAGGACTGAACAGGCTGTGGAGATGGCACTCAGTTCTGCACTGCTTGTCCCAGTCAGGACTAAGGTTGCTTGATGGGGAAGCCAGAGAGAGGGCCTGCCCTTCTGCTGTCTGTCACCTGATAATCAAGGGACTCCATCCTCCAGGGCTATTTAATACAGCAACTTTTCTGAGCATTAAATTGACGAACAAGAGATTTTCTTCCCAGCCTCTGGTATTGGGAACATTCCCCTGGGTCTCCTTTTTCTGGCAGCCTTCTCCAAGTGCACACGTGTGTTGGATTGTGCCTCTCCTTTCCCCTGGCTGGACCCAGCTGCCCAATTACTCCTGAAGTGCACAGACCTTAAGGTCATCTTTGGCAAGAAAAATCGCTTCTCAGGCTAAAGCCGGGGTGGGATAGGAAAGCTGTGCTCTCACAACTGTCCTGCTTCAGGAAAAGCACCTCCGCCCAAAGTATGCAGCCAAATAGACAGCTGACTGGCGTTTGAGCTTCGCTACATTCTAAAGACACTTACAACTTTAATATGAACGTATTCCCCCTGGGCTCCTGTGCGGTTCTGTGCTTTAAAGGGTAAATGTAGAAGGGAGGGAATGCTATCCAGTGAGCACAGCGTGGGACTCGGAGTTGGGATTCCTGGATTCTTTCTCGATTTTTCTCACTGTGCATCCTTGGGCGTGTTGGTGAACCTCGGTGCCTTGCTTTCCCGCCTGTTAATGGGAAAAATGCTTACCTGGCCCCAGGGTTCTTACAAAATGCTTTGAGATCTTCATGTGGAAGTCACTGTACAAATCCTCATTATAATTCTTTAGTTACATTCGGTTTTAATTGCAGCCTTTGTGGGTTTTGGAATCTGAGCTGTTTGGGATCCCCAGAGGCTTTTTAACCCTTTCTTGTCTTGCCCATTTTTAGGTGAAATCTCTGGGTTGCGATGGGAACAGCCAGCCTTCGGTTCCTGCTTGGCTTGACTCTTTGGGGCTGCAGGACTACATTCAGTCCTTCCTGTCAAGTGGCTACAGCTCCATTGACACTGTGAAAAACCTCTGGGAGCTTGAAATAGTAAATGTAGGTATTGGCTTTGCTATTAATCCTGCACAGGTTCCCTCCAGATGGGTACAACTTGCAGAGAGGTTTGTTAGACCCAATGCAGCAATATCATAGCACTCTTCAAATATGAAGGTGCAAGGAGAATCAGCGCCAGTGTAGGATGATTCTGTGCCCCAGCACCTTAATTCCAAATACTCGAGGATTAGAAAAATGCTTGAGACTGTCTTAACTCAGGGAGAGCCTGTGAATACATCGAACCGTTCTTTGGTGTGAATGGGAGGGTACCAATTGTAATGGGTGTGTTCTGATTCCTTTCCTTTCTCTGTTGCCGTTCCATGTGATTGATGCTTGCATAGCCCTGAGTTTAAAACAGCCCTTTTGTGTAATTAAACTGTAACCTGTCAACTGCAGTGATTGGTATTTAGAGTTTGCACCCTGAAAAAGTAAACAGTAGTTGTTTGTATGCAGTTGGCGTACCAGGCAGCATGATCTAGTGGCTTAAGTTTGGGGTTGAAAACAAGCAACAGCTCTGCTCTAATCTCAGCTCTGATGCTAACTTGTGTGTGACTTCGGATGCGTCACTTATCCCATCTGTGCCTTGGTTTCCCCAGCTGTTTCCTGGGGTTAATGCTGACTGATCTCACAAGGTGGTGTGGCGGGGGGGGCGGCGGCCTGATGGATTAGGTCCTATTTACGCAGCAGCTTGCCAGTGTGGAGCTGTATGTATACGCTGAATTAGGAGGAGGAGTATATTTCATGCTGTACCAACTTCCTCTGCTTTGGGATGAAACTGACAAGAAATATCACTAAGTTGTACAGCAGAGATGCTGAACAGTATCAGCAAACATGGTGACGGGGGAAGGCCCGGCAGTGGGGCAATTCCCATTCTCAGCCGAAAACTGGCAGCTGTTAGTTTGACTAGAAGATACAAAACTGCACGACGCGCTCAGGGGGATGCTGAAATCCTTGCCCACCCTCCTTGAACCAAGCTAACCTTCCCCTTTGGCTCCAGGTGCTGAAGGTGAATCTGCTTGGCCATCGGAAGCGAATCATTGCTTCCTTGGCGGACAGACCGTACGAGGAGCCACCCCAGAAACCACCGCGGTTCTCACAGCTGAGGGTGAGTCATTGTTTGTGTTGCTGGCTGCCTGATTGAAACGTCTGCATGGAGCACTATCAGCCACTGCCAGGATGTTTTCTTCAGTGCTGGCTCATCTCTCTTTCCTTTTAAGAAACTAAAATCAAGTCTGCCTCAGAAATAATCTCCTTTTTGATGAACAGCTAAGACCTCTGGGGATCTGAGACTGGGGGAATGTGCTCACTGAGAGCTCAGGTGTTACAAAAGATTTCCAGATTGGAATCTGGGCACAGATGGGAAAGCGAGAACATGCTCGCCCTTTCTCTCTGAGCCTCACTCTCTCTCGAAAGCACTAGAATTTCTCCTAGGAGAGTCAGTTAAAAGGTGCCACAAAAATAACCTTCCTCTGTGTCAATATTTTGAGTTAACTTGTTTGAAATATTTACTGTGGGTAGTAAATTTCCAGAGTGGTTTCAGAGACTTGCATCAATTTTTTTAAAGTAGGTTTCCAACCTAGACACTTCAACCTTCGTTATAAAAAGCAAAATGCCTTGATGTGAACTGTGACCCACTGGAGATGCTCAGACAATGGCTGGATGTTCCTTCTGGGTCTCAAATGCCAATTGAATTGCCCTTCTGAGTTTTTTTTCCACTGGTTACTTTGGGGAAAAAAATTGGACCTTGCGGTTGGGGGTTGAGACAGCAGCATCTCTGGCTTTGTGTATGGGGAGAGATTCCATGCCTAAGACTGGCTGTAAGCAAGGTGGTAGCCGTTTGCATCTGGTTGAATTTGGTTGCTTTTTAAGGTTTGGAGAAATAAGTACAAGCTTGGAAGAGTGATGGAGTTCAAACAGGAGCTCTGGTTAGGGCAAACTTCACAACCAGTGTATTTTTAATCAGAAGCACCAGTACATCTGCAGCGTCAGCTCTGTCACTGGGACACACTTGGGGCAATGAGAACTTCCCCTCCATCACACTTCCATGCAGTGTTTGTAGCAGTTAATTCTAACAGCACTTCCAGATGAATGGCCCGTGCAAAGCTTGCTGCTCTGGTGTCCAAGACAGCGAGGCAGCTGGGCTGCACTGCCTCTCTAAATGGCCTGACAACTGCAGCAGAGGCCTGAGGTGGGCTTGTAGCAGGAGTGTTCCTAATACATGTGTGTGGCTGAGGAGGGGGGTGAGGAGCTAAAGGCACCCTGTCTGAGGGGCACAGCCAGGAAAGGGCAGCAGTTCTGGCATCTGACTGGGATTTGGTGCCAGTTATGCTTTCTAGACACACGTGAGTTTTGGCCTTGGGGGTAGAGGGCTTAGCATGTTGGGTAGACTCGCAGCTTCTGCCTTCCCAAGGTGTCCGTGGCAATACATGGCAGTGGTCACAAGCTCAGGACCTCAGTGCTTTCTTGGAACGCTCTAAACACCAAATAGGGAGGACTCCTGTCCCCTGGATCCTTTCCACTCCAGGTCACTGGTTCTATTCCAGTCCAGGTTGGTGCCCTCTGATGGCTGTTTGGCCTGGGTGAAATTTGCTTGGGCCTCAGTCCAGTTTCTCCTGGACAGTGTCCATAGCACAAAACCCTCCATCACACTTGGCACTAGAGGGCCTTCAGTGCTCCTAGGTCAAGAACTGAGCATGAAGTTGACTTCCCTCTCCTCAGACCCCTTCCCCAGGCTGAAGAAACCAGCTCTGGGGGAGGGATGTAATATGTGGTGGGGAGGAGGGGTATAGCTCTGTTTTGTCACTTCAACCTGTACTTGCTTGGATACAGAGAGGACTCTGGTCCCCATGGTGCTGAATCCTGCACCTTCCACTAGTACTGAATCACAGGGTTTGTAAATAGCAAATGCCCAGATGGGAAGCAACCAGCTGAGAATCCAAGATTCGCTGAAACATCCTCTTGAGACAGACAGGACTGAAGGAAGAGGAGGAACTGCCTTGGCACAGCGTCAGCTGATTGAAATGCCGGGTAGGGAGGAGGTAGAAGAGAATGGGGCCATTTGTAACATTTCCTGATGCTACAGCTGCTGAGTTCCTAAAGCCCGATTCTGGCATTGCAGAACGGAAGGATGTCAATGGAAAATTAAGCGAGGGTGTTGAATGGAACTAATGCGTGTTGCAGCTGTGAGCTCTCACAAGCACCAGCTTGAGTTCCCTGCATTGACTTCTGGGCCCTGGATCGGCACGTACTGGGGCGACACTCTCTCTTCCCTGCAATTATAGCCAGCCATTGTAAGGCATTTGGATTGATCTCTTATCACTGTGCTATCTAGGGCCTCAGTCTTTGGGTTGGTAAATTCTATAATGCCACTTTAAATGCATCATTTTTTAGGGCTTTGACCCAAGGCTGATCCTGGCCAAAAGTCAGTCCACGGATGTCTGCCCTCTAGTGAGAATAAACACACAGTAAAAGTAGCAAAGGGTCCAGTGCTGCAGCAGTGAGGCCATGTCAGAACTTAAGATAGTCCTAGAGTGATTGTGGGGTGAGGCTGAGGAGAGAACCTGTCTGGTGACCTGCCTTTCATAGGAGTCAGCAAAGGAAATTCTTAGGGAGGAGCAGACCAGGCCAGAAGTGTCAAGTCCCATTAACTCTAAGGTCTTGCACACCCTTTGTGCCAGCATTGGCAAGGTGGGGTTTGCAGTGCCAGACTTCTGCCCTGGAAAGGAGAGGCTGCCCACATCCCAGCTAAATATCCCTTGTGGCTTTGGTGTGGAATTCAAGTCTGGTTTGCACTCAGGTGGCTTTAGAGGGGAGTTAGTCAAACCAGCAACACTCCCAGCTCTGGCCTCCATGCTCTTCATTGGCAAAGTTGGTCCCAGAAGGAGACGTGCTCTTTAGAAACACACAGCGACCGCCGTAGCTAGCAGGCAGGGATTGTGCAATGTGCCCACTCAGGCCAGTTGTCTTTAGATCTGTGTCTGTCTCTGCCTCCAGTGCCAGGATCTGATGTCCCAGACTTCCTCACCGCTGAGCCAGACTGACTCCTACACGGGGAGGTCAGCGGATCTCTTGCTGCCTTCGGGGGATACTGGGAAGAGGCGACATGACAGTGGCCATGATGCTGCTTCTCACCCCAGAGCCGACCGATACAAAGCGCAGGTCAGAGCAAGCTTGTTTCCTGCGGGTTCCTCTCCAGTGATGTGCCTGGGAGACACAAGTGTGTGGCCCAGATGGGGGTAGTGAAGCACTCTCGGACTGCTAGATGAAGGGTGCTCAGAGTGTGACAAGGATGCAGCATGGCCTGGTTGCTAGAGTGGAACACCTGGGTTCTGTTCCTGGCTCTGCAGTGACCTGCTCTCTGACCTTGGGCAAATCCCTTCCTCTCTCTGGGTGTCATCTCCCATCTGTAAAGTGGGGACGTGACCACTCTGTGAAGCCCCATGCACATAGGCTTGCATTTCCTGGGGTGCATTTTCCCTTGTGCTCTGATGTCTGGGGGACCCTTGGAGCTATTATGAGACAGCGGCTGGCTGGGATTGTGGGGGATGAGATCAGCGATGCACACGCTGGCTGTGTATGCCCTCTGAAGAATTCCCCTAGTTTGGTTGGTTGGTGCTCTTGCTGGGCTGTTAGCACTGAGAATTGAACGTGAGCTGAGCAGTGAATGGCCACTGGTCTCTTCCACCTTTGTAAGTTGCCATATCACTGTGCCTGTTTGAAGCACTTTGGTGTTGGTTAGATGCTCTCCCCTGGGGCTTCCTATCTCGCATGCTGCATGCGTCCGAGCTAGATGTCTGGTTGGGTCCTCTGAGGCTTTTACGCTTGTGCTTGTCCCCTCAGGAGGAGCATCGTGAGTCCAGACTGACTCTCAGGCCCCCAAGTCTCGCTGCGCCGTATGCGCCTGTCCAGAATTGGCAACACCAGCCTGAGAAGCTCATCTTTGAGTCCTGCGGGTACGAGGCCAACGTAAGTGGATTTCAGCTCCTTGCGTCCAGGAGGCCTTCAGAGTTTGTGCTCAGTTCTCAACATGCAGGAAGGTTATGCCCATCCTCACTGGGGTTCTGCAGCCCCTTTTCCCCCATGGCACTTGTAGTGAGGATCCCTTCTGCCAACTCAGTGAAGTGTGCACTCTGCTCCTGGGAGAGTCTGGCTCAGTCGCTGGTTTCCATCCCTGGGCTTAGCTAGGACTGCTGTGCAGAGCCCTGGGCTCAGTCTCTAGGAGGGAGCGGGGACTAGCCATTGGTCTACAGCTGTGACTGGCTCTGGGAGAAGTCCAGATGAGTCAGCTTTGCTGGGAGGATGGGGACTACAACCAGAATACTGCTGGAGGGTGTAAAGAAGGGGAGTGAGAGGGTACCCCAGGCTTGCATGTGACCCTTTCTCCCTTGAGGGTGATGGGGAAAGTGATTTTTTCAGTAGTTTGCTCTATGTTGCTTTGGGGGCAGGTGTGGCTTTTGAGGCTTCCAAGCTCAGTGGAGCCAGTTAACAGCAGCATCCTTTCCTCTCCTTGTTTCCAATAGTATTTGGGCTCCATGTTAATCAAAGACCTGCGAGGGACAGAGTCAACGCAGGATGCCTGTGCAAAGATGAGGGTAGGTGGGTGGTGGACAGGAGAAGCATGGATGGTGTGGAGCATGAAGCTTGTGATGACAGAGGGTGCACATGGGGTGTTCCTCTGTGCAGGGCTGAAGCAACAGCTCAGGAGGAAGGCCAGCCTGGTATGTGGGAATGGTGCCATTGGCACAGCTGGTGAAAGCCTTGGAGTGAAATTTTTGTTCCTCTCAGGCTGCGCGTCACCAAATTGTCCCTGCCCCCCCCCCTTCAGATTTCAAACACTGGGAAAGAGGGACTTTTGCTGCACAAGGTGCATGGGTCCCTCTTCCAGTCTGGAGCACCATGGAAAAATTCACGCCAAGAGCTCTACACACTCCTGTGACTGTCGCTCTGCTGGCTACTCAAATCCCTCCCAGTAATACCCCAAATGAGAGCTGTGGAGTCCCACTGAAAGAGGAAGTGTTTAATTTCTACCTGCTCATCTCTGTGTTCTTATTTCTGCAGAAATCCACGGAGCATATGAAGAAGATCCCAACCATAATATTATCGATTACTTACAAAGGGGTGAAGTTCATAGATGCTTCTAACAAGGTACGCTTAGAATGCCCTCAGTGTAGCGTTCAGATGGGACAGCCCGTGCACCCTTCTCCTCACTCATCTGCTGTACGTGGCTTCAAGTCCTATCAGCTGACTAGACAGCCTCAAACATGAGTACACTCTGGCTAGCCCTGTGGAGCCAGCCTGGCCATGGGAGAGTCCGCCTCTTGCATCAGTAGTCGTCAGCTCTGTTCTGTGTGTGGAATCCTTATTGCTAGTAGAAGGGGGAGGCAGAGAGAACCCAGACAGATTTCCTTTTCCCAGGCAACGTTCATGGCGCCACATGTCAAAAGCAGTGTTTGCTGGTGATTGGAGGAGGGGATGGAGTCTCACTGGGTTCTAGTTTCAGGCCTGTCCCTGACATGCTCCATTGACCTTGGACCAATTATTTAATCTCTCTGCCTTGGTTTCCTTCTTTGTAAACTGAGATTAAGTCCAGCCTATTGCATGGGGATGTTTTGAGGCACTAACAGTCGGTGCTGGACTCTGAAACACTTTCACGGAAGGTGCTCCAGAAGAACACAGCGTTACTGGTGCGGGAGGATCTAACAGTTTTTTTGATAGTGCTCCCTGTTGGCTGACCACTTGTATGGTTGCACAACCTGGGAATACTGCTTTCCCCCTCTGAGTGGTGCTCTTACATAGCTCCTTAGACTAGGAAGTGGTTTCTGGGACACAGGCATTACAATATACCATATCCCTTTTTTCTGTGCCTTCTGAGGCTAGCTGTGAGCTACTCCTCGAGAAACCAGACCACCTTTCTAATTCCTCCCTTTGACTCCAACAAGCTGTGGAGCTAGGACTGCGGCAGCTTGGGCCTCCCTCACTCCCAGCATCTCCCATCTGTCTGTTTGCCCTTTGTCTGCAATATGCTGCTCTGTTTGTCAAGTGTCTTAAAATCACTGTAGTAGTAACACATGGTAAAAACCCTGAGTTGATTTAAAAATGGCCCTGGGTGATGTGGTCGTGCTGTGATGGGAAGTATCAACTGTTCCCATGTCAACCTGTCTGTTAGCATGGAGAGAAGTAGAATAACCTTCCTACAGGCGCTAAGATCACTTGGAAAGGACAACCAGGACCTCCCCTCAATTTGTACCTGAATTCCCTCATCACACCCTCTTATGTGCATACAGCTAGGTGCTTTGCTGAGCTTGGATAGGGTGGCTGTTATTTCCTAGGAGGAGATAGTGTGGGACAATCCAACAATCTATCTATCCCACAAAATTGGCTGTGTGTGTTTAACTCTGGTAGAATGTTATCGCTGAGCACGAAATCCGGAACATCTCCTGTGCGGCCCAGGACCCTGAAGATCTCTGCACGTTCGCCTATATCACTAAGGACCTGCAGACCAGCCACCACTACTGCCATGTCTTCAGCACTGTCGATGTGGTGAGTGGCACATGTGCACAAAAGGGTTCTTGCCCTGCCTTGCATCCCAAAGTGCTGCACAAGCCATCCATATGCAGCTGACGCCTCTGGGAAAAGAGGGCACTGACCAGCTCACTGCACAACAGGGGCGCAGGGGGCATTTCCCCAAGAAACTAGGGCAGACCCCTGCCATGGAACTGGGTTTGTTTCTTACTAGGAGGAAGGGCTAAATGGACACTGCTGGGACCTGAACCTGAATCCAAGAAGTGCTGTTCCAAGCATGCCCTGAGCACTGAGCTGTCCCCTCCAGGTCTTGCCATATCCTTGTGCACTGGTAGATAATCCATGTATGATGCGTGTTCTGCTGCCAGAGATGACAGCAGAGGGTGTTGTACTAAAGCTCTTCACAGAGAAATTGGAGAAAGAAAAACCTCATTAGCTCCTACTCCATCCTTTGGGGCAAGATTGTTCCCTCCAGTGAGTCTCCAGGGACTTGGGCCTTGTCTACACACACACATTCCTTAAACTATACCAATAGAACCCCTAGCACGGCCACAGCTACATGGGCATAAGGGTGTCTAATGCTGGTATTGCTTATTCCCCTTCCCATACGGATATCAGCTGTCTCATATAAGAGTCTTTATGCTGTGTAACAGCATCCTCGCTAGGGGGATTGTACCATAACTATTTCAGTAGAAAAGTCACCCCCTTTCCCCACCGCAATAGGTGTAGGGACACAAACCTGTGTGTAGGCCATGCCTGGGTCTGTTCAGTTTAAATGACCTGGACAACTGGGTTTTTTGCCACATACCTTGGGAGGCTTCCCAAGTCTGACGGGGGCCTGAAATATGTTCTTTTCACCACTTCTCTACTGAGCATCTTACCAGTCACCTCCAGCTAATTCTTTCTGCCCAGTACAGGCTGTGGTGTCAGATCCTATTAATGCAGCTGACCCTTCAGTAAGCAATTGCAGTGGTGGAATACATGGGCGTACAGACAACAGCAAAAGGATTGTTACTTTCCAGTTCACTGCATACTGCCGTTGCTGTCTCCTACTGTCTTGCTTGCCCTGTACATAGTAGTAACGTCCCATAACCTGTATCAACCCCACCAACTATCCCGTTGTGTGTAAGTGGGACTAGTCATTTACCAGTTGACTGCTGTGTGTAGCTTGTAATCTGCATTTCAGTCTGAGAGAGGTCAGCGTTTGCAGCAGAATTTACTTCATGCTGAGCCCCACCCAGTAGCAAAATGTATCGCGGTAGCCCAGTAATAGAAAAATGTCTTTAAATATTTATTTAGCCTGCCTAATAAGGAAGTCACCAGTGGCGTATTTTAATTTGGAATAACCACGGTGCATTTCAGGTTCGTTATATCTGTGTTCAGTGTTCTATTGCCCAGGCGTAGATGGAAACCATAAAGAAAAATGCCAATCTCATTTTAGTGCTTCTCTACCTGTTTCTGCACCAAAATAACCCTCTCTTCCTTTCACAGCTCTATTGACAATAAAAACATTTGTTTGGCTTCATTACTGAAGTCTCCAGTCCAGACTAAAATGGAGGTGGGGTTTTTGCTCCCAGGGAATGTGCTGTGAACAAAACCCTGATAAGTTCTCAATTATGTACGGTATAATTGTCTGATTTAAGAGCCTTTTAACATGTGGTGCAGGGTGGAGCGCGATATCACATAGCTCATTTGTATTCTCAAGCATGTTCCCTATGCAAAATGTGTGAGGCTTTCTCCTTTCAGTGTGAAATACTGTTGAAGGGAAAATAATGGTCTTGGAGAGAGTTCTGCATGCCAGTGGGGGCAAACCTGTGGTATGCAGGCTCTGAATTCTGCTCAGTGTCAATCCTACAGGCATGCGGAGAGGCAAAGCCAGCTAATGCAGAATAGCTATTGCAACAGATAATATAGGGTTTGCAACTGTGGAGCAAAGATGAATGGGGCCATCTGTGGAGTCCAAAGGCCCAACTCAGCCTCCACTCAGCAGCTGGCCTTCCTATGGATGGTGCTTGTTCTAGGTCACCAAGGGAAGCTTTTCTGTTTGCCACTACTGCATGGATTTTCGTAGCGAGCACCGTGTGGTGCTCTGAAATTGTTCTGTGTGGTTTCTCCAAAGAACCTGACGTATGAAATCATCCTGACGTTGGGACAAGCGTTTGAAGTCGCCTATCAGCTGGCCCTCCAAGCCCAAAAATCAAAACCCACCGGTGCTTCGGCAGCGGAAGCAATAGAAACGAAATCTTCCAAACCAGTGCCTAAACCCAGAGTTGGCGTGAGGAAATCCGCAGTACGTATGCTTGGGGCAGGTGTCTTCTTGTTTGTATTTTGCATGGTGTGAGCACAGTAGATGGTGGAGTGACACCTCCCACCCCCTCCCATGCAATACGCTTTAGATTTCCCTGTCTGCTTTTCTGCCCAATAAGATTATTATGCAGTGGCGGGAACCCTAGTGTACACAAGGCTGCAGGAGCTTTATTCTGTAGTTCTGTGCTGAGTACACAACATAGCATTCGATGTTGTTTTATGACTGCTGGCTCCTTGCTTTCTCTCTCTTGGTCCCACTGGTGGAACTGTAGCCGCACTAGCAATGGTGGGAGATCTGTTTGGGGCAGAGGGGACGAATTAATGTGGGCAATACCCCCGCTGTGCACAACCCAGAGAAGAACTGACAATAGGGCTGGGCACCTAACTTGTATCCTGCAGCAGCGAGAGCTGTTAATGCAACCAGGAGATGAGGCTGATCTGGAGCGTACTTGACAGGGTATTGGGGATGGTTGTTGCCTTCCTGTAATGTCACCTTTTTGTCTGTTTTGCTTGCTCCCATTGCCCAGGTGCCGCTCCCTCCCGATAGTGGCTGTTGTTACTGTCACACCTGTACTACACACCGTCCCTCCTATCTGCCGCTGCAGTCTGTTAGTCAAGGAGCTAAGGTCTCTACCCTTCTTCCTTCTTGTTTCGTGATGAACAATCCTGAGCTTCCTTAGCTATGAGCAGGCGACCCAGCTCTCTTGAAAGCCTCCCTCCTGCTTTCCCATGTCTTTGCTGTGGCCCTGTCTCTTGCTTTGTTGCTTTTTGTGTGTGTTCCCTTCTTGCCCGTTCTCTCGTTCCTCAGGTGTGGGCACAGATGAGCTCCAATGTTGAGCTGATCATATTTATCCTGAGTGCTGAGAACTCTCACTGCCCTTTAGTGCCCCACTAACACAGAACATGCTGCTTCTGAGCCCATTACCATCACTATCGCATTTGAAGATCAGGAGGCTGAGGGAAGGAAGAGCTGTCCTTTTGGCCAGGAGAGCAAATCAGATAAAAGGAGAAATCTACCTGCAGGGAGCTGGGTCCCCACCCTGGAGGATCATCCGTGTATCTCTGATGCTCTCCTGTTACTTGTGAAACTAGGCAGGCTGGCCCAGTCAATAATAGACTTAGATGGTCCCAAGCCACAAAGAACTGTGGGTGGATTGGCTCAGGGCCTGGGGTAGTATAGTACAGATGTTTCTGATTTTAGCCTGAAGACCTGGCAAAATCCCATCAGGGTTCCTCACTAGTCTCAGCGTAGGAGCTGCTTCCCTCCGTATTTTGTTTGTATGATTGTATGTTGGTAGCTTAGAGGTGTCCCTCATTATTGCTGAATGCTTTTTGATGTCCCCAGCTCTGGCCTGACTCTCTGGGTGAGCAAGTTGCCTAATGTGCTATCTTTCCCTCCACTATTTTCCAGCTGGAGCCATCTGAAGTGGACCAAGACTCCCAATCTCATGCCAGTGTCTCCTGGGTTGTTGAACCCAAACAGGATTCTAAGAGGACCCTCAGCACTAAGTATGAGACCACTATCTTCTAAAAAAGCAACCCTGTGTCCACCTAGTCTAACCGTGCCTTTGCGATCTGATCTGTCTGCTGTTCTAAACTCCCTCTCCCTCCAGCTGCTGGCCCTGAGCTCCACCTCTAGGAGCTACACCACCAGAGGCAGCAGCACTAGAATACTGTAGACTAAACAGCTTTTGTATCTGATCACTACTGAACACTGTGAATTCTCCTTACTCGGAAACAAGGGTAACATGCGGAGAGAATGACCTGTTAGATACCTGTGAGGTGGGAGATGCAGAGGGTTGGAAGCTGTGAGAGTCTGAGATGTGGATCCACGTTTTTCCCCTTGCTGCGGCACTGTGAATCTCTGGGGGCGACATGACACTCCCCAGGCCTTTTTATATTTAACATTCTTATTCTTGGACTGCTGTAGACCTCTTGTCTCCGAGATGCGCACACTCACTCATTCTAGATTCTGTACTGAGCCATGGCTGTATACTGTTTCAGCGAACTGTTACTCCTCTTTTTACCTGTCATCTGAACCAACACTAACCAATGTGATGGTGTCTGCAAATAACCCATTCACTAGATTTCCTTGTATGGATCCTTCACGCAATATCCCCCCCTTCCCCCCAATTTCAGTGTTGCAAACCTGATTGCACAGCTAATGTAAGAGCTGGGCTGGGCTGCTTGCACGGCCGTGGCTCTCACTGTGCACATTGACCCTTCTTAGAGATCAGGGTTGGTATATATAGGAAATGCCCGGCAGCAGCTTCTCAGCTGCCCCACTGAAGCCAATTGTGTGTGTTTCGTTTCTGTCTTGTTGGATTTGATGCAGGGTCCCTCTGTTCAAACTGACCCAACTGCTTGTGAGCTACCAGCTTGGTTCTCCCTTTTAGAACTATAAATGGGTTAAGCTTTTAAAGGCACACGAAATTAATCCTGAACTCAGTGCAGGGAGGGGGACTGGAGTATTTGATGTCTGACCAAAGCAGACTGAGGAGTTGGGAACTTTGTTCTGTTCAGCAAGTTTCCTGCATGTTAACTTTGATCCCATTTCAAGTACAAGTCTTCTGCAGATCGCAAGGCTATTAAATGCTGTGCAATGAGGGCTATGGAGATCTTGAAACATCTGCCACTTCCCCATTCCTTGGCAGTGGGATTACCCTTAGGGATGGCCCTAGGTACCTAGGAACCTTAAGTGCAGACACCTGCCTGTTTCCCTTCACCTCATTTCTTTGTCTGCAAAGTTTCTGACCCCATGGTTGGCTAGATAGATCTGTCTGCAGCTGCTCCTTTAGTTTCTAAATGTGACTCAGACCCGTTACAACTGAAACACAGAGCACGAGCTGCTGTGCAGGCCAGAGCAGACCTTGTTTGGAGGATGGACTCTGTGCCATAAACCAGTTTTGTTAGCCAGTGAACATGGTGATACAAATACAGTAGAACTTCAGAGTTATGAGCACCAGGATTATGAACTGACCGGTCAACCACACACCTCATTTGGAACCAGAAATATGTAATCAGGCAGCAGCAGAGACATGCAAAAAAGTAACTGCAGCACAGTGTTGTGTTAAACATAAACTACTAAAAAAAAAAAATGAAGGGAAAGTTTAAAAACAATTGACAAGGTAAGGAAACTGTTTCTGTGCTTGTTTCATTTAAATTACGATGATTAAAAGCAGCATTTTTCTTCTGCACAGTAAAGTTTCAAAGCTGTGTTAAGTCAATGTTCAGTTGTAAACTTTTGAAAGAACAACTAGAATGTCTCTCTTGTTCAGAGTTAAACATTTCAGAGTTGCAAACAGCCTCCTTTCCTGAGGTGTGCATAACCCTGAGGTTCTACACTATTCTCCTGAGGTGCCCTGGTGAATTCCTGAAGGGGCTGTGCTTTATGGCCAGCCCTGATTAAAGTATAAGGCTCATTGATAGCATGAAACTGAGGAGGAAGGATGGTCCAGTGATTAAACAGACCAGGGAGTTAGAACTGCTGGTTCTGTCACTGACAGACTTGCTGTGTTACCATGTCACTTAACCTCAGTTTCCCCATTTATCAAATGGGGATGATCTCTCCGTCCCTCACAGAGGTGATGTGAGACTTAATCAGTTTGCAAAGCAATTTGAGAGCCTCTAAAGGAAAAGCATTGTGTGACTAGCACGTCGTAGTAGTCCTGTGATGACAACCCACTAAGTGCAGCTTCACTCACTCTCCTGCCACGTGAAGTACAAGTCTCACAAGGTAGGAGGTTGCACCTTGGATTCTGACCAGTGTTTTAAAGTCAGACTGAAAACAGCTGTTCCTTTCTATGGCTGTGTGGAACACGAGGGTTAGTACCCCAGCCATTCAGCTATCTCACTGGACAAAGATCACAAATGTGTTTGATCCTAGTCTTGTTCCAAGCTTACCAACATCATTATTTTGCACCATTAGCAGAATCTGCTCATAGGAGAATCAGCAGTGGGAGAGCTGCAGGTGACCATCATGGTGTGGTAGGAAGAGAGCTGGGAAGGAAGCTGGACAGTTACTACCCACACTATGCTTGCCTCTGCCTAGTGATGGTCTGTCATGAAGTTTAAAACCTCTATCTTCTACTCCTTCCCAAATGTCCATCCCTAGAAACACCCAGTGTGTCCACACTGGCTCTTGAATCTTAAGCAAACCCCATCTGCTGATGCAACCTGGATTGTCCAGAGCAGGAACTATGGTATAAGAGTTTTCTTCAAATGTCATAATCTCTGCAGCAACCAACCACCCCAAATGTAGTAATTCAGCCTGGGTCCTAACTCATGTATTTAAAACTAATAAGGATTACTTTTTAGTGGGCTATTGATTTTTCATTAGTCTTTTCTCTCTGATTCTCCCCTCCAGCCCAGTAATTCTACTAGAATCTTGTGTTTCAAAATCTTTATCTAGTTCCTTCCTAGGAGTGAGTCTGACCTCCCAGTCCTCAGGGCCATGGCCTAACAGGGCAAACAGAGTTCAAAAATAACAACCTGGTTAGTAAGTATCCAAGGAAAGAGGGTAGTAGGAGATTTTGTAAAGCACGAAGTAGAGAAACCCAGTCTTGTACGTGGATTTAACATGTCTTGCACCCCGGCAAGGAATTAGAGATGCATAGACAAAAGATTCTTTAACTAGATAAATACTATAGCGAATGCCCAGAACACTGCAGTGTTACTGTTAATTATAATGGTTTGGGCACTTGCAGTAGAATATGGTGGTATTTTTACAGGCAGCTGCAGTCGCAGATGAGTATTGTTTGGCAAGCTGTGAACAGTGCTCTGAAGCCTCTTTTCACACAGTTCAGAAGAGAAGTTCAGTCAGGGATGCAAGTGGTGGCGTGCTTTTATTTCCAAGAGTTTACCATCAGTTACAGCTACCCACATACAGACCCAGTTTTCAGAGGGGTTGAGCGCTTGCAACTGCCAGTGTCACCAGTGGGTTCTCAGCGCCTCTAAAAAGGGGTCAGTTGTGCATGTGCCTTTTTAATGCTGACCTGTGAACCTAGGTGGGATCACAGCAGACCTGTCTGAACAGAGGGCTTGTGCTGTGCACCTGTAACTCTATTTCTCACTGCTTGGTCATACACCCTTCTCCCCCCCCCCCCCCTCAACATTGGTATGAATGTGACTCATGAAATTATTCATTGCATTTTTTCCTTTCTGGTAACGTTGTCCCCTGTTCTGTTTGCCTCTGGGAAGCTGATATGCAGGCAGCTGTGTGCTACCATGGAAATGTAGTAACGGGGCAGAGACCTAAGAAGCAGTGGTACCCCAACAGGATGAAGATCTCCACCCGGCACTGGTGTCTGCCTCTTTGAATATATTCATGACTGCTGAGTAAGGGCTTCCAAAGCTGAGGGGGGAAAAGGGATCCCAGCAACCAGCTGACAAAAGCAGCTACGCATTTCTAGCAAAGGAGATTTGAGACTTGTGAGCTCAAGGGAGTGATACCATATTTTCTAGTCTGTTGCAACAAATGTTTTTTAAAGAGTTTTTTCCTTTACGTGCAACGATATGAAGCAAAACAAATCCACAACTTAAATGTAGCATGTTGCAATTTTTTGGGTGGAACAAACGTTAGTAAATTAGAAGATTCTACAGTACTGTCCTGTCCTACAAAGAGTCTGGTAAAAAGTCTTAGCGATGGCGCTAGTATGTGTATGTCTAATGGTACTTTAATTCGCCTCAGTTCCTGGTGAGCAGTAGAAAACAATTCCAAGATTTTGCTAATAGTTTTTTATTCCAAGTTATGAAACTCAACAGCATGGGGTTTCATACACTTTTCTTTAAAGCCACTCCAAGCCTAAGTGGGAGATGGATATAACTTAAGGAAAACTGTGTCTGCAAAGGAGTTATAATCCTAGTGATTATTGCCGGATATCACCCATGGTACGACGCCTGCTTTCACTACAGAGAACTATTGCATTGCAATACTTGATGTTTTTATGGTAAGGAGGACACAATTAGATCTCTTTCCATTTAGTTTATCGCACTGAATAACTGGAGAGTTTGCTCCTTTCTATACCGTCTCTTGCATCCGCCATGTTTTTTAAATGCAGTTACGTGCTAGCGGGTTGGGTTTTTAAAGTCTGATTGTGATTTAGCACTTTGATACTAGCTCATTAGTGAATTACCATTAGTGTAACAGTATTTCAGAATATGAACAAACGAGTTATATTCTGGGCATTTCACTGAAACAGTCCATACCTGATGATAAATTCTAATCAATCTAAGAATGGCTGGTCCCAAGCAGTCTCGCATTCTTAAACAGAACACAGTCTTGAAGGTGCTTTGTAATTATGCTTCATTTAAACTACCAGAGTATTTAATGGTGGCTTTGGCCCTGACAGTTGTGTGAACTGATGTTTTCCAGTGCCCTGACCATCAGGACCTTGTTGGAAGGAGAGATGGTAAAATGGGCATGACTTGGTTCTTGAAATGTAAAAACGGCATGCCCTGCCCCGGCTGTGATCTCAGGCAGGTGTGATGGTTGGTAGTGCCCTGCGGCTTATTAGAATATTGTGTCCTAACTCTTTGTTTTTAACTCCAGTTGCTGCTGTATCTGTCAGGATTTAATTTAGTTTCATTCCAGTTGATGGTGAGTGCTGAGAGAAACAAACAATCCCCAAGGCCTAGACCTATCAATGATTTGTGGGTAGAAAACAAGCTGTTTATAAAAATTAATGAATTTAGGCAACTTAACATTCCTTCTTATACCCATGTTGCAGTTCATGCTGATGTAAGTGTAAATATTCGGTGTGTTGGCAGAGCCTGAACCCCTGCTTTGGAGAGGGCAAGCTCTGTTGGATGCATGAGCTTTTGAGGTTGGCTGGCCATAAAAGTGGTGACCAAGACTCCAATCTTGCTGTTGTCTCTAGTGACCCAGCAACTCCCTTTGCAGTTCTCTTGCTAGGTGTTTGTTTTCTCCTAGACATAGAATATGTATTGCAGAGGAGCTGAGCTTTGCCAGTGTATGTTATGTTTGCAAGGTACTTGCCTGGTAGGGCTCTCCTCCTGGAACCCAGCCTATATTTTCAGGAGTTCAAGAGGCTCCCAGTCTCTCAGTACTTTGCCATTTGTACACTGTTCAAACTCCTGTGTTCCTACTGGAGTGTCTTAGATTTCTGTTGCTGAATGTGATTAATTTTTCAAAGTGCTGAGCTAGTTCTGGTACCAGCCTGTGATCCACTTCCTTCCCTTTTTCAAAGGACAGACAGACTGTATTCTAGAGCACCCTCCATTTGTATCTGGTATGGGTCCAAGCTGAGAACTCTAGACAGACACTAAGATTAATAGCTGAATTGTCTCCTGAAAATGAGGGTGCAATCATTTTATTCTGTACCTATTAAAAAATGGTAATCGGATTTGAGGTACACCCCTATGCCCCTTGCAGAAAAAAGATATTTAGATGTGTTTCGAGGGGAAGCTGAGCTGGACTGCTGCCCTTTACAATGCAGCAGCCTCCCAAACAGTATCCCTGAGCAAATCCATTTCTTGATCTGTGAAACTTATGTGGGCTCAGCTACATTAACACTCCCTCATTCCAGAATTCAGATGTGTCAGCAGGAATTTCAGTGGGTTTCCCTTATGCTTACAGCAGTTGAGTGCAGTAGGATTTTTCATTTGATAACAAGCTGTTTGCCATTCCAAGCTCCCTTTTAGATCCTACATTGACATATTTAGAGGTACCTGTCCAACCAGAAGCAAATTTGATGCTCTTGAAATGGGAGAGCTAACTCAATTTTTTTTCATCTTTTGAAAAATAACCTGAGATTTCCCCAACAGGGCAAAGAACAGTCAACTTCAGTTTGCAATGTAGACCTTTTTGCTAATTGTGATGTATGGCAGTGGGACTGATTTGTAATAAAAATGTTATTTAATCTGTCTCTGTATTTTGATACTTGAATTTTCTTTTTTCCTGTATATACAATTGTTAATCTGTTTGAATTTTTGTCTGAATTTTAAACAAATTGTGGTACCAAACATAACCAATCTGTGCAACAACATAGACTGACCTCACTACAACAAGGCGAGATTGTAAATATTTCTGGGCTTCCAGTGGTCGTTTTGTTGTTTTTTTCATAACTGTACAACTTAGAACAGACTGAATTAATAAATAAACTTAGACACACACCTTTGCTTTGTTTACTGTGATGTAGATGGCTTTAATTTTCATTTTTTAAATTTGAATTTGGTTAGGGAATAAGCAGTGGTTGGTGCCTAGAACCAAACTGGCTGTTTTTGTTTTGGTTAAACAAGTGAAATATGCTATCCATGTGCAAGTTAAGTGGAGAAAATGACTTGTCAAGGCAACCATGAAATATCTCTTTGATCTATTGCCTTTTACTTATCATTCAGTAGCCAACTTCTGCAAACTTTTACAACAGAATATAAAACTGAGCTGATAAATGATAAATCTCCCTCCTGAACACTACTGTGGGATCTGAATTTATCTGTTCAACATTCTCATTCTCCTGCAGAAGATGAGGCCTGTGCAACTAAGGTTTGTAGAACAAGTATAGAAAGCACATATTATGCTCCCCTTGGACTGCAAGATAGTAACAAATTAATCACATGGAAAAACTGTAACATGGTTTGGCTCAAGACCTGCATGACGGTTTTAGATTAAATCTGGTTTTTGCCTAAGATCAGCTAGTGTCAGTTTAATAGTGTGGACCCACTCCTTCATGTGGGAGGCAGCTGCCTCTTTGACCTCATTTTTCCTGAACCCTCTAATGTTAATCACTGCTGTTGCCCCATCTTACTGCTGACATGTCAAAAGATAGTTGTTCTCTTGCAGTTACGATTACAAAGCCTGAGCCACTAATGATGAGGCTATTCTATGCCCTTTGTCCAATTTATGCCAAAATTAAATCCTTTTAATGGCAGTAACCAGTTCTCATGGTCCCATGAATGTAGAGATTTATGAATGTCTTCTGAATAATCTTGATTTTTTTTCGGAGAGGGGGTCCTCAAGCTCTTTCTCCATGAAAAGTATTAAATATTCAGCATTATATTTTTGAAATGTCAAGCCCATTTATTCATTAAAAACATAGCTATAAATGTACATGCTGCTAGTATGGGCTTCAGCCACATACCCCTATCTCTCATCCTACCCCACCCCCCAAGGATGAAGAAAACTAGTTCCCTTCCCTCCACCCCATCCCACATTTACCGATGGGCAACTTGTGCCATGGAGGGTGAGTGGATTGGCATCCTTACACAGTTCAACTGCCAAAGCAACCCTTGCTGTACAGCAATAGTTCGATGTTCTGTTACAGTTGTGTCTTAATATCAAAGACCCTGGCAGCTCTGATAGCACAGTATTGCTCCAGTAGAAAGAAAGTTTATTACTAATGCAGCTTCAACATATTAAATTCACTAGTATAAAGGAGATGGAGGAAAAGACCAACATTTAACACTGCATGTTAAAGTTTAGGAACTGGTTACAGTAGATTTGAATGCAAAAATACTAAATCCATGGGGGATTAAAGTGAGCTAGTGTAGATGGCACATATGAAGTAAACCAGATTTTAAAGTTAACACTGAAGAGTATATCAGTTACATTAGAAAGTAAGCTCTGCCATTATCACAAAGCATCTTAATCGAATCCCCTCTCCCCGGATGAGACTAAGAGGGGTCTGGAAAGCAGGCTAAAACCCACCGTTAATGCCAAGGCAGGAAAAAAATCAGGGTTCAAATTCACAGGATGCATTGCAACATTATGAAATCCATCTAGGCTATCTTGCTATATTTATTCAATGTTTCACTGCCTCCCCAATTAATAAGACCAACTAATGGCAGGTATGAAAAAAAAGAGCAATTTTTTTTTTTAGTTTAAAGGTTTATTCAGACAAACTGGGAAGTGGTAGTTGGTATTTATGTAACTGTCCCCAGCAGCTATGGTGGTCTAGCTGCAGAAGTGCTTGGGATGCTGCTGCACAGAACAGGACAGTTGTTTAGTTGGCTGCAACAGACTTCACAAGCCAAAGCATGATTCTGAAAACTAGCTGAGTCCTCTCCTCCCCTCTGGCCCCAGTGCATGTGGTGCTTTCTGTGAGTTTTAGAAAGAATCTATTCCTGCTTCTGGCTCTGCCCCTGGGAGAACAACCTTTTTTAGAATTGCCAGGTAGTAGGGTCCATACACCTGCCTGTTGTGATGAATCACACTGCCAAACCTGTGACCAACTTCCAGCAGTTCTTCCTGAATTGGAGCAAGGCCTTTTGAGAGACTGCAAGAGTTCTGGGCACTAGGAGACAGATGAAGGCTGAGAAATGAATAGATCCGCTGCTCTGTAGGTATGAACAGAAAGGGAATGATAGGAGCAGTCAGTCAAAGGGAAGACTGAACACCTGACAATTTGAGACCACTATCAGCTCAGCAGCATGGATATAGCTCTGGAAAGAACAGAAGGGAAATCATCCTGGTATTAAAAAAACCTAAAGTGTGTAGCAGATGTCAGAATGCAACAACTGCAACAATACAGATCAGTGGGGAAAGACTTCAAACCATTTGAAGTAGCTTGGTAATTAATATATTACTATGGTGGGCTAGTGGATAGGGCACTGAACTGAGACTCAGGACACCTGCATTCCATTGCTGGCTCTGTAACAAAGTCACTGTGCCTGAGTTTCTCCATCTGTAAAATAGGAATGACACCACCTTTGTAAAGTGCTTTAAGATAGGTGTTATTGTCAGAGCTTTTCACTGCTTGATCATTATCATTTGATGACTTCTGGAGAAGGAGTGAGGATCTCACCCTTGTGGCAGTCTGAGCAAAGAGGCCAAAGACTGACCTTCCCTCTTACATTGGGGGAAGCTTGCATGGTGGTTGCCTATGCTAGACCAGTCCTGGGAAAGGACTTCACTTTAGGGCTCTAAGGCCCAGCATAGACTGTAGATAAAGAGGTAGGGTGGCCTCATTTTTTAAGTAAAAAGCAAGCACATTAGACATTTACTCAGGGACTCACCAATTACGATCCGCACTGCATTGTCGTCCTCTGCGATGCTCCTTATCTGGCCTTTGAGGGAAGCAGATTTGTCGCTGGTGAAAGCAGGGTAACCCAGTTGCAAGAGAGATTCACTAACTTCCTGGTGCACATGATTGCTGATGTCCAGCAAAGCTTCTCGAAACCTAAAATCAGAGGCATGTTCTATATTCACCTTTGCTACTGTTCTGCTGCTGTGGGACCCTCTCCCTCTGTGAAGCAAATTCCCTCCAGAAACCTGTAGCCAGGAACATAATGATGGCAACATGAGGCACAGACAACCAGCTGTAATCATTTGGTATCCCATGAACTAAGCTGCCCTAGTGCTTATTACTGTGATCAGAATGATCAGCAGCACTGGTTCCCCATTAACCAGTGAGTCACCACTTCTAGGGGATTAGTTCCCAGCTTGAAACTCCTCCCTCAGCCAGAAGCCCTGGCCCCTATTTGGATTTTAACTATCCTCTGAGTTCCAGAGTAGATTCCTGCAGCTCTTCATTCCCACCCAGCACCTGTCTACTCACTTGTCTCCCTCTGAAAAAGATAATGGTAAAGCAACCAACCTGGTGTGAGGAAGCCCTTCCAAGAGGGCCTTTGTTACCCGTTTCAGCCTATCTACAAACCCAGGCGAGCTGAACAAGGCACTTCCACACACACTGCTGGACACTAGCAGGACTGCAGCTATGATTGTTAGCTGATTCACTTGCAACTGTACCTCCTGCAGCCGGGCTTGGTCCATCAACAGAGTCTGCAAAGAAAGATCAAATCCTCCTGTAGGCGTGGGGAGAGCTGTGCTTCTCAAGCTGGTGAATCACAACTGCCCTTCCTTTTCTGTATAGATAATGGGAGAGGGCTCCTCAATGGAGAAGGGTGTGAACCACTGATCAAACACAAACTCCCGGAAGCAGGAAAGGCCTTGTTTTGCAGGGGACCCAACCTAACAGAAGAGGGGAAATAAGCCAATCTTTGAAATCTAAATTAAACCAAAAAACCCCAAACCACTTTATTTGCATGTGTGTTCTGCTGGGGTACTTGACTCACAACTGGAGTTCTATTGTTTAACAAAAGACCCTTTGTCAAACCTTAATGGTTCCTTGCTTAATATGCAAGCCAAACTGAGCAACGAGAGAAACAGAAAAAAAAAA